>NW_026930413.1:0-40000 GCF_032062105.1 Saccostrea cuccullata | reverse complement strand
GTCTTATTGCCAAACAAACACTTAAGGGCACCAAGTGGAGTTTGTGCATTCCTGGAACCCCCCCCCCCCCTTTTTTTGGTCCAATATTTTTGTTAGGGGGATGACAATCGTATTGTGGCTGTTTTTATCTGTTTAAACGTTTGAATGGAATAAATGTTGATTTTTAAGACCGTTTTATATTTCGATTCACACTGTTGTGTGTGTGTGTGGGAATTTTTACTTTTGTCCCATCGGGTTTGGTATTCCGAATATCACAACAGGAAATCCGAAATCAAAACGAGGTTCTTTGTTCTACAACCACGTTGCGTAGAAAAGACAGACGGTTTGGAAGAGAACACATCCAGTTTTGCTCTTGTTTTTGATAAGATACCTTTTTGTCAATTCTTTTGTAGAGGTAATATTTTCAACTTGCTATAAACATCGAAATCAATGATTGAGATGTTATCTTTTCGGCTAAAGTGATAGGGGTCTCAACAGTCATAAATCACTGTTCAGCAGTAAATCTGCATGAAGTAAGTATTATCGCCGAATAAAGTCAGACGATTTAAAAACATATTTAAACATTTTAACGTCATGCGTGTGCAGATGCCTAGAGATGCCTAGATAATCAGGAAGTTGTTTTAACGTATGGTGCACAACGGAAATTCGCATGGTAAATTTGTATTACGAAACGCTAATGTTACAAGATTTTTTTCTTCTTTTTTTTCACTTTTTTTTTCTTCTTTTTTCCCCCGAAAATAAGATTGGCTCTATATCTATATCGATGAATAATAATCGAAATATACAGGCATTCAAAGAAGAAAATGTAATGGGGGAAAGAAGAAAAACATGATTAATGTATTGTAGGATTGCAGCTAGATTTATCATTTTGGAAATCAGTCTAGTTGAAATAATTTACCGTAGACTTCTGTTGAACAATAAATTAAAAGACTCTTTAAGTGTTGTTGTGTTGAATTGTTTCTATATTATGATGTTGTATAGTGGCAATATTTTTAAGAGTAATGTGTTCACAAAATTCAGTGTTGAAAGAAATTATTTTTATCAAACAACCCATGGTTAACAATAATTTAATGAGGAAGAAAATCAATTGCACTGAATTTTTGAATTCATTCCTCAAATGTGTATTTAGTCACCCATGTCACGCAGTTGTGTGTCTGCTCTAGAGTCACAAAGTAAGGAGTTCTAATCCCACTGTGGGACCTGGACCAGTTTTTCAGATGAGACCATGTAAACCGAGGTCCCATGTTGCAGTAGGTTCTGGAAAGAAAAAAGTTTCCTCCCTGCTCAATGGCCCTGAGTGCCAAGAATACTATAGGACAAAATTTGCAGCTCTCCACCGGCAAGTGGTGGCGTCTCTATATGAGTAAAAAATTTTCGAGAGGGACGTTAAACAATATACATTATACATTCGAATGCTACCCAAGGGTTTCTAATGGGGTACTCACCTCATAATCCCTTGGCACAATTTTTCAAAATGCAACACCTCCTACAGTTTATGTTTGATTTCAATAGTTGATTCATAATATTGTATATCAGTTTTTGATTTCCATAAACGGTGTTGATTTGGCTACTAAAAATAGAAATTTCTCTGAAATACTATAAAAATCATTTTAGTCTGATAATAGTATAATTGGGCATGCAAGTGCAGTTTGTAGACTACGCATATATACATAATTGTCTTATTTTGTTGATTGATGTCGCCATGGTAACTAAAATTGAAAATTCTGTAAAATTTTATTAAAAGCTACTTCTACAGTTATGGTCTCTTTGCAAGCTTGCCACAAAAAAGCAATTAAGGATCATTATTCTATTTACTATAGGCAAAATAAAAAAAATATGTGTGGTTCCGGTTACTCTACCTTCCTTATTTTTCACCCCCGACCTAAAACTTTTTTTGATAATTTCCATATTTTTTAAAACTTTCTCTCTTTATGTCATTGGTTCCTGAATTAGTTTTTGTTTCAGCTGGTATAAAGATGAATAAATAACCCTCATAGAATAATGACTAAGTGAGAGGGGGTTGATTTTCATTACTATGCACCCACCAATGTTGACTTGTATATAATCATGCTATATCTAAATGCCACCTGCAAACCAGTGATAGGTATTACAAAGAAAAATTTCATATATCATTTTGTAAAAAAAAAATCCCTACCTATCTATCCTAATTTTTTTGGAGGTGTAACCGGAACCCCAACTATTTTTTTGTTTGGCCTTATTGCTGTTGTAAAGTTTCAAGTCACAACCGCCACTTTTCTCTTCCTTTGTTATAAGTATAAACGTATAGCTACAGTCTCCATAGAGACTTCTGGTTTTTTTAATATGCAGATATTTCCTTCATTACCAAAGCTTTTTATACACTGCGCTACAGAATCTGCATGCTCATCTATTTAAGTTAAAAGATAATGCATGTGTTAAGGAGATGTCCATTCCTGTTAGATCTATCGATGGAGGAAAAAAGACATTTTTTGGTTAATTGCACTAGATTCAGTTCACATAAATCATGCTATATGTACAAGATTTTGGTCTGTAAATTATATGGGCAATTTTTTAAAGGACATTTCATATAATTTTTTTACATAAACATGTACAGCTTTTGGATAGAGAAATGCATGTATTTGTAGTCTGGTAACTTCTGTAATAGATCCAAGATGAAGAATTTTTTATGCAAGTGGAACAATAGACTTGTATTATTTTTGTCCTGTCTGTCTGTTGTCAACTTTAACCTTTGCCATAACTTTTCAAACCATGAGAGATTGAGACTTTATATTTGGTATGGATACTCCACTAATTTATATTAAGATCTTTCAAATGACAACAAAGTCAATGGCTTTGATTGGCCTTTATGCTAAAAAATAGCTTTTTCAAACTTTCTTTATAACTTATGAACAACAGGAGATGGAGACTTCATATATGGTATGCATACTCCACTATTTAAGTTCTTTCAAATGTGACTAAGTTCAATGACCTTATGACCTTCACTATGACCTATGTACTAAAAATATCTTTTGAACTTTGTTGCCACTTGGCACATAGTGTTTCACAAAAAACATCTTGTTTATTTTAATGAAAGGTTTAAACTGATTGTAATATTTATCACACTCCTGTATTACACAATATCTTCATTATTTAACACACATCCATTTAAATACAAAATGATGGGTAAAAAAAAAAACAAGTTAGAAATCTTCTGTGCAAAACTATTCAGAGACCTAGCACTGCAAGTATCAAAACATGGATTTAAATTGATATTTTCCTATTCTGTTAATAACAGTGTTGTGGTTTATACAATGACCTTGTTTATACATACAGCCTATTATGAGAAACCATGTTGATTAGTGGATGTCTTAAATATAGGATAGGCTACTCTTTTTTGATGATTTGTCCATTCATTACTTTATTTTTCTGATTGTTGAAGTTATTTTTGAAGAAGAAGGGCATAATGCTTTTCTGCTGTCTGTAAGGTCCATCAACAGTTTCCATTCATTTTTTGCTAATGGAGGTTGCATATACTGGAATGAAATTTGGCATACAGATTTATCATAAAAATGTCTAGGTCAAGTATTTTAAAAAACAGGTTTTGGCATTTTAAGACCGAGTTCTGCCCCGTGGATTTAGAAAAAATCCAATTATTTATTTTATTTTTTTGGGGGGGCGGGGGGGTGCGAGGTGGGTGGGGGGGGGGGGTTGGAGGGGGGCAAAAGTGTTTAACAAATATCTCCTGTTAAATATATGGTAGGATGTACAGTTGAGCCACAGTAATTGACACATTTCATCCTTCCAAACAGGTCCCAGGTTCAAGAAATTAACTTACATGCAGGTCAAATTTTAAATAGCTTGTAACATGACATTACTTAATGAATTAATCACAAAATTTGCAAATAACAACACTTTTGTGAAACAGCATTTAAAAATATTTTAATTTTGACCAGCTTAACTTTCACAATATTTAAGTATAAAATAAAATTTTTGTTGTAAGCTTAAATTTTTTTATTATCCTGGGGCCAGGTTTAGGGAAAAGAACATTGATATATCTAAGAGTCATGTGGGGTAAATGTTAGTATTCATGATGCTTAGTAAACCCAGATAATTCCTTTGGGACATAAGTGTCCTTGTTGAAAAGGCTTGACTGTACATCCAAAATGTCAATATTCATTATTAATTTTGTCCCTTGTAGATGCCAAGAAGAAAGTACTGGAGAATGGGTGGAGCCAGGAAAGAGAAACGGACTGACAAGACTGAGGAGACTGGCCTCATGAAAAACAGTAAAACAATGTCTGACCTGGACTTGACTGAGGAGACTGGCCTCTTAAAAAACAGTAAAACAATGTATGACATTAGAATGACTGAGGAGACTGGCCTCGTGAAAAACAGTAAAACCAATGTTGACCCTGAGGAGCCTGCCCTCAGGTTACAAAAAAAACAGGAAAACCAAAAAACTTGTGATATGAATCTGCTCAATGAACTTTGTGATATGAATCTGCTCAATGAACTATGTGAAACAAATCTGCTCAATGAATCTCATGAAAAGAAATTGAAAAACAATGTTGAAAAAAAAATAACAAACAATGCCTTAATTGCTGATACTGTACTATACAACAGTGGTGTAACGGCTGAAGAAAGCAAATCACTTAGACATGAAGGCAATCAGATATGCAATACAAAACTAGTATTTGGGTCATTTCATCAAGGAGATGCAAGGTTTTCATCATTTTCTAGAGGAAGTCAGTGTACCTGCAATGCTCTTACAATGCTGATCAAAAGTTATGAAAGATTTTCATTCTCGACTGAATTTATCGATAGAACTTTAATAGCAGGAGATCAGATTTTTATTATGTTGGTGAAGAATTTGCTGCAAAAAGAAATGTATCTGAACAAACTACTTAAATTTGATGAGTTGCCAAGTAATTTAACTCTTGGAGAAAACCATCATATCATTGAGAAATTTGAAACCATGTGGGGATTACTTGTCTCTGAAGAACAAAACAGTCAAGTGAAATCTTTGCATCAAGTTTTAGAAGAGGCATTTCAGGTTTCTAGATATTTGCTGATTATGATAGGTGCAATTTGCTCTGGTATATATAAAGTGTCAGACAATGAATATTACTTTTTTGACTCTCATTCACATGACAGTGATGGCATGTCTGCCTGTGATGGTAAATCAGTACTAGTTCAAAGCAAGAGTATAGATGATCTGGTGTCATATTTGTACAGTATGTATAACAGCATGCATATAGACTTTGCAACACAGTTTGAAATCTTGCCAGTCTCATTTAAGACTCTGCATCATAGTTTTCCAGAGGAAAGCCCATTTCAAAAAAAGTTTTTCAAAATGGATGATCATTTCTCATCTGAGACAAATTCAGAAGATCAAAATCTATGCAGAAAAAGTTATATGAGAGAGTATATGAGGAGAAAAAGACAGAATGTACATTTTCAGCAAGTTGAAAGAAATAATGATGCACATGCTAAAAAGTTAAAGAGGAAAAATGATGATGTAAAAAGCAAAGAAAAAGAAATGGGAACGATTGCAAGGAAATTAAAAAGACAGAGTGCTGAAATAAAAATGAGAGAAAATGAAAGGGAAACGGCTGCTAGAAAGTTAAAACGACAGAATGTTGAAGTAAAAGAGAAAGAAAGGAAAACCAATACAGCTGGTAGACAGGTTAAAAGACAAAATTTAGAAGTAAAAGAAAGAGAAAGAAAAATGAATACAGCTGGTAGAAAGGTGAAAAGACGAAATGTAGAAATAAAAGAAAAAGAAAGGGAAATGGATAGGGTTGCAAGAAAGTTAAAGCGACAAGATAGTGAAATTAGAGCGAAAGAAAAGAATATAAATACTGCTGGTAGAAAGTTAAAGCGACAAGACAGTGAAATTAGAGAGAAAGAAAAGATTATGAATACTGCTGGTAGAAAGTTAAAGCGACAAGATAGTGAATTTAGAGAGAAAGAAAAGATAATGAATACTGCTGGTAGAAAGTTAAAGCGACAGGATGCTGAAATTAGAGAGAGAGAACGAAACATGAATACATCTTACAGAAAGTCAAAACGACAAGATGCTGAAATTTATGAAAAAGAAAGAAAAATGAATACAGCTGGTAGAAAGTTAAAACGTCAGAATATTGAAGTGCAAGAAAGAGAAAAAGAGGGCAGTAGAATTTCAAAAAGATTATGTAGAGAAAACCCAATCGTTCTTGAAAAAGAAAGGCTAAGAAAGCAAGCTAAACGAAGTAACATTTCATTTAGAGAAAATGAGAGAATGCTAAATAGGGAACAGAAACAGAAGAAAAGAACAGATGTAGAATATTGTGAAAAAGAAAATGAACGAAAGAGACAGAAAAGATATGGAGTAGATATAGAGGATTGCATCCAAAATTTTCATGAACAGATTAGACATGGACCAATTTTTGTATGTTCATGTTGTCAGCAAACATGGTTCAAAGAAAGTGTTTCTAAAGTGGAAAGCACCAAAGTAGATGACAACAGTAAAAGAAAGTTTCTTACTAGTACTTTGTCTGTTGACAATGTGGAATGGATTTGCAATACCTGCTATTCATCAATGAGAGAAAACAAAATTCCAAAGTTGTCTGTCTTCAATGGTATGATGTGGCCACTTAAGCCAGTAGAATTGGATTTGTTTCCTTTAGAAGAAAGGCTAGTATCTTTGAGAATACCTTTTATGCAAATTAGAGAGTTGCCGAGAGGTGGACAATATTCTGTAAGGGGAAATATTGTGAATGTTCCAGTTGATATTCAACCTACTGTAAATAGCCTGCCAAGAAAATTAGATGAAAATGTCACAGTTCCTGTCAAATTAAAGAAAAAGTTGTCATATCAAAAATGTGATTATAATGAAAATGTACGACCAACAAAAGTACTGATTGCATTACACTGGCTTATGAACAATAGTGACTTTTACAAGAATGCAAATATCAATATTGATGATAACTGGTTTCAAGAAATTACAACTTCAGCGAGTGAAATTGTTCAGGAATTGGTGGAAACACAAGTTAGAAGCAACCAAAATACTGATGATGATGAGACAGTTGATGATGATGATGAATTCTGTGAATTACCGGTAGATGGAGTTGGTAGAGATGGTAATTGCGATACTCTGTTAGATGATGCATCACGAGACATGAATCAGATTTACACATTTGCTCCAGGTGAAGGACAACGTCCGCTTAGTCTGTATCAAGATCAGACAGCTGAATATTTGTCATTTCCAACAATTTTTTGTGGAAAGGGAAGATTACAAGATGACGAAAGACAAGTTCGTGTTTCCTATGCAGATATTTCTAAATGGGAATTGAGGAGTGTTGATAGACGTGCTGCCCAGTCTGTTCCTAATTTGTTTTTCAAGTTGAAAAAAATACAAATGAAACAAGTTACAGACAAATGCAACCTGGCTCTTAGGAAATGCAAAACCAAAGGAAAATCCATTACAGCAAATGAAATGAAAAATCCCCAAAATGTGAATAATCTTGTTAGACACGATGAAGGTTTTTTTGTGTTCAGGCAGTTACGAAATTCACCTGCATATCTTGAGACTAGAAAAAAAGATGTATTTGCTATGATTAGACAGCTAGGTTTACCAACGTGGTTTATGTCACTGTCTGCTGCAGATACAAGATGGAATGATCTCATCAGAGCACTTGGGGTGTTAAATGATGGAAAAGAATACACTGATGAAGAAATCGACAACATGACTTGGTATGAAAAGTCAAAATTAGTACAAAAGGATCCCATCACTTGCTCTAGGTACTTTGATCATAGGTTCCGTATGTTTATGAATTCAGTGTTGAGAAGTGATCATCATCCAATTGGAATCGTAAAAGACTTCTTCTACAGAACTGAATTTCAGCAAAGAGGATCACCACATATTCATATGATTGTTTGGATAGAAAATGCACCAAAATATCAGGAAAATACTGAACAGGAGATAGTGAATTATGTAGATAATTACCTGGAATGTGAAAAGAATGAAGAGAATGATTTGACTGACTTGCAAGTGCACAAACATTCACAGACATGCAAAAAGAGAGGGAAAGCTGTATGTAGATTTGGATTTCCCCTTCCTCCTCTTGAAGAGACTTTGATTTTGGAGCCACTAGAGTGTGATGTTGATAAGTACAAGAAAATGTATGATGATATTCAGAAACAGCTCAATGATATGAAAAATGGATGTGATTTGCCCTACAAAGAGCTCCTGAGCACGGTACTAAAGATATCGGAGGAAGATTACATAAAATGCATTAGAAGTTCGCTGAGAGGTCCAAAGGTTTTTCTAAAGAGAAATCCATGTGATATGAGGGTAAATTCATACAACAGTGTTGTTCTTGATGCTTGGAAAGCTAACATTGACATTCAGTATATTTTGGACCCATATGCGTGTGCAATGTATATTGTTTCCTATATAAGTAAATCACAAAGAGGGATGAGCGATTTACTTAACAGAGCTGCAAAAGAAGCTAGAGAAGGAAATCTTGACATAAAAAGACAGGTACGTCATATTGGAAATCATTTTCTGAATAGTGTAGAAGTTGGAGCACAAGAAGCAGCATATTTAGTGTTACAAATGCCAATGACAAAAGCTTCAAGAGATGTTGTTTTTATCAACACAAGTCCATCAGATGACCGAGTAATTCTCATCAAAACAGATGCTGAATTGGAAAAGTTGACACCAAATTCTACAGATGTTGAATGCAGCAATGTAATTAAACGGTATGCAAAACGCCCAAAGCAGCTTGAAAACTGGTGCTTAGCCGATTACGTGTCACAGTTAGATGTTGTATTTCCTAAAGATACTGAAAAAGAGATCGCTGAAAATGAAGTGAATGATGATGATCAGGACAATCAGTCAGATGATGACAATTCAGATCTCGATTTTGGTGAAAGTGATACACTAGTTACACTGAGAAATGGCATAAAGATCAGACGTCGTAAAATACCAAGGGTAATTAGATATGTCCGATTTAATATTAAAACTGATCCGGAAAATTACTACCGAGAAAAACTTATGTTGTTCATGCCTTGGAGAAATGAATCCACTGATCTAATATCAGGAACAGACACATTTGAGAAGTCATTTCATCTGAAGAAGTCGTTTCTTACACACAAGGTCAAGGAATATGAATTCAATGCTGAACAGCTTGATGCAGCTTTGCAAATGGCAAATGAGGACTTTTCAGAAGCTTTTGATGAATTGGCACCAGATGTTCAGCAAAGAGAGGCAGAAGATGAAAATGAAGGATCTCTTGAATCTGAAAACTTTGTTCAATTTAATCCTGAGAGGCCTATTGAACAGAGACAGTATGATATAGGATCTGACCTTGGCATTCCATCAACAAGACAAATAACTGAAGAAAGTTCTGTTAGATTACCAGACAATGAATACTTGAAACTTTTAGGAAGTCTAAATGTAAAGCAGCGGGAATTTTTCAATCATGTCCTGCACTGGGTAAAAACCAAGACAGAACCTATTTATTCATTTTTATCTGGAGGTGCTGGTGTTGGCAAATCTGTTTTGATAAGAGCACTTTATCAAGCTCTGCACAGATATCTATGTTCCACAGAAGGAGAAAATCCAGATGACATAAGAGTCCTTCTTTGTGCTTATACTGGCAAGGCGGCATACAACATTGGAGGATCAACTATAGCATCTGCTTTCCATCAAAAAATTAATCAAAGTCAACAAAGCTTGCACTGTGATGAATTGAACACTTTTCGTACAAAGTACAAAAACCTAAAATTGATCATTATTGATGAGATATCAATGGTTGGAAATAGATCATTAGCTCTCATTGACAGTCGTCTACAACTTCTCACTGGCATCAAGAAACCATTTGGTGGTATAAGCATCATTGCTGTTGGTGATTTTTTCCAACTTAAACCTGTGATGGACCGTTGGATCTTTCAAGATTTAAATCATGATGCTCAAGCTCTTGCAAACAATCTCTGGAAGGAGCATTTTTGCATTTTTGAGTTGGATGAAATAATGCGCCAGAAAGACGATCTTGAGTTTGCTCAACTTCTCAATCGCCTTCGTTACAATATCATGACAGAAGAAGATATGAATGTAATACACAGATGCATGATAACGGAAACAAGTGACAATTATCCACACCATGCTCCTCATCTCTTTACAGAGAACTCAAAAGTAGATGCATACAACAATCAGTTGATTGAAAAACTTGAAGGAGAAAAGGTTACAGTGAATTCAGTGGATACAGTTCTAAAGGATTATTCAAAGGAACTTAAGGAAAAGCTGCTGAGATCTCTATCTAAAGCAGATGATGTTAGCAAAACTGCTAATTTGATGCAAAATCTGATTCTTGCTATTGGGATGATCTATGATATCTCAGTCAATGTTGATGTATCTGATGGTCTAACAAATGGGTCAACATGTAAGGTACAATTAATTGAAAGAAGATTAGAAGGAATATCAAGACCAAGCATCGTGTGGGTCAATTTTTGTGATGCTGCTATTGGAAAAATTACTCGCAAGAAATACAAACATTTGTATCATGATGGGATTAATGTGGACTGGATACCAATTTTTGAAGTTCAGAGGTCTTTTGTATTGAATTACAATACTTTTCAGAGAATTCAATTTCCGTTACGCCCAGCTGCAGGGAAAACAATTCATAAAGCGCAAGGTTGCACTGTTGATGAAATTGTAATTGATTTGTCTCAGACTAGAGTGAGGAAAAATGCACATATTCACTATGTAGCACTAAGTCGAGTACGATCAGTGAATCATCTGCACATCCTAAACTTCAATGAGCAGGCATTGGCTATGGATGAACAAGTGGTGGAGGAAATGGATAGAATGAAAAAAGATGTGCCGCTGCTACTTTGTTATGTCCCATTATACCAAGTTGATTTTAATTCTTTTAAAATTGCTTTCAACAACTGTAGATCACTTCATAAACACTTCCAACAAATTCAAGATGAACCAAATATTGTTGCATCAGATGTAGTTGGATTCTCAGAGACAAGATTAACTAGTGTTGATGTAGCTGAAAATTATCAACTGCAGGGATACACAGCAGTATTTAACCATGAGACTACAGATAATATGGACAGGCGCCCTTATCATGGAACAGCAGTTTATGTGAAAAATGTCTACAACACAACCTGCATCTCAAAGCTGAACACTGGTTCCATGGAGTTCATCATGGTAAATATACATGTAAACCAAAGTAGAGTTGTCCAAGTTGTAGTTATTTACAAATATCCATCTTGCTCTTTTGGGGAATTCAAACAGGATATGAATGTGCATATAAAGCCCTTGATTGATGAACAGAAAGACTTGGTATTCCTAGGAGATTTTAATTTTGATTTGTTTGCTGGGCATACAGACTTTCTAACTTTTATGGAAAGAGGCTTCAGCTGTAAACAAATTGTGAGTAAGACTACTCATGACTCTGGTTCGAAACTTGACTTGATTTTTACAAACATATCTCCATGTGAAACAGATGTGATTGAAGCATACTGGTCAGATCATAAAATGGTGTACTGTGCATTTGATAAGACGTAAGCACTAAATACAATGGGGCACGAAAGTAAAAAAAAAAAAAGCAGAGGGAGATCCATAATTATGCCCCCTCCCTCATCCCTTTGTCCCATCTTTGTATACCCCTCAAATTTTTGGGGGTATACTGGATTCAACATGTCCATCTGCCTGTGTCTTAATTTGTCAAAGTCAATTTTATTTAATATGCTGTCATGACCAGCAGCTAAAATGATTTAGATCAAGGTCACAAAGTTTATATGTTTATGTTTTTGGTTTTGGGTGAATATTAGGTTATATATACTTTGGCAAATTAATTATTAAGGTTTCTTATGAAAAAGAGATCTGTCGTGATCTCATTGGATGTAATGATTGTACAAGATCATTCAGTAATATGACTAAGAAGTTAAGTATTCTTTGATCCAAAACATTTTAAAGCTTGAACAGTGGGTAATTGTGTTCTTGACTCACTAGAGATTAAGATGACCTTCAGCTAATTACACGTCAGCAAAATTCAGGCCATCCCATTGGCCATTTGCAATAATTGTAGCTAGGTTACAGAGATCGAAGTACATGTATGTCTTCTCTTATTCCCTTTTTGGGGTATTAGCCCTATTTGGACATTTTTTAAAACAACCCACTGTTTGAAAATTTGAATTTTGTATTGTAATCTTTGTATTATATAACACCTCTGTTTTTAGATGAATACATCTACCTTTTAGACCTGTTTGTTAATTACATATTGAATCCCTATTGTATTTATGTACATGTATATATGTTTACTTTCTTAAGATTTTATTCGTAAAAATTAGATAATTTCATATTTTTTGCTATGACTACAATTTTTGCTAAATTCTTAATGCATATTTAAATTAAAATGAAAGGTTGTCATATTCACGAATAATTGCATTTTTGGCCATTGTCAGTTGATCAACTGTTGATTTTATATCAGAAAATTTGTAAAATTACATTTTTTCAATCCACATGTATATATCTGTAACAACTCTACTGAATGTCAAGTTTGTGAAATTGATTTATTTTACTTTAATGTTTTTTTTACAAGTAATCATCTACATGTACATGTATATTCAAAATAATAGTGCATAATATCATTTTGTAGAATATTGTATTGGATATATCTTGTCTATTCTGTGTAAAATTCAGTGTACATGTGTATTACCATTTATAGAGTTCATATATCTCACATGTACAAACAATAATTATGTTTCAGAAATTGAGAATCATCTGTCCCTTAGTATGACATTTGGATTTAAATACCGACAACACAATTTTGTGTTGGGAACTCTTTTATCATGTTGTAATATTTCTTGAAGAACATTGAAGGACACTCTTTGATAGACTGCAGTGATTGTAATTTGTGACTATAGAGCATTTCATTACTTGTGATTCGATCTGACTCTTCCAGCTAGCCTACTTAATTTGTGTGATACTCATCTTCTCATAATTAATGCCAGATATATCATTGCAAAAAATAAATATGTGTCACCTTAGAAAATGTGCAAACCATTAAGTTGGATGTCTCCATTGACTGCATGCCTTTAATCTTTTGCTGAAATATTTTTTTGCACTTTTACTTTGGATTTGTGGCTGTTTGTTTAGTTTTCTTAATTTGATTATAAGTTAGAAAATCATGATAAGACTGCACTTACAAAATATTAAATATATTTTACTTAATAATAATAATTCTTATTTGTACTATAAACTTCTTTGTAAATTATGCTTCTTAAAAAAACTTGTGTAAATAACATACTATGCTTACAATTTAAAAATGTCACTACATTGTCACAGTTGAATTTTATATATGAAAACTCAGATTCCCTGATTCAAATGAATAAGACGTATCAGGTCATGTAGATTTTTCTGAACGTCAGGTGCATTAAGATCAAATTTAATGTGTACAAAATCTATGATATAAGGTAAGTATGAAAAGAGGGGGTCAATGGCCAGCCCGTAAAGGGAGGTAAACCTACCTCTTTTAGAAGACAAAAAAATTACTGATGAATATAATTGCACATACAATATGCTACATCTGTAATAAAAACTTCAGAGGAAAAAAAGCGCTCCTTTAAATTGTTCAACAAGATTCTTTGAATCAGGAGTTCTGGTAATGCAATTATGTAAACATAAGGTACTATGCATATTGGTAAAACTTGAAAAATCTTCTTTTTTCAATCACTTACACATAAACCTTTCCCGCTTTCGTTTTCGCTTTCATTGGGAAAGGTATGTATATTGTGTGATTGTTTTTTCAAAAAGTGATTTATATATTTAAGACAAAAATGCATATTTTGACTGCATTTTCAAATCTTTTTCCAATGCTTTATACAGCATACTCTTCATTAAGATTTATTGTCATTTACAATCATTATGTTTTAAATTTAATAATACATCTACTGATTTAATGATGTTTTTGACTTAATTACCACCTGGTACTTCACATGTATGTATGTGCATGATTTAGTTTCAAGATAAGAAATGTATTTAAAAAATATGTATATTCTAATATCAAATGTGTCAACATAGTTTAATATGTATCACCTTGTTCTGAACATTTTATCTGTTATTTTACTCATATTGTTGCCTGCAAATAATTACTTAAGAATTGCATAACTTTCTGAATAAAATTTTAACTACAACCATGTATTTTCCTTATTTACTGAAGGAAATTTAGTTACTGATTGCACTTGCCAAGCTTAATGCAAAATGCAGTAATTAATGAACAATCTTTGGCTCTTAAATGGAATTACAGTATGTGCATATATGTCTGAAGCTTAGATGATAAAACTTCTTAGTAAAAAGAACACAATTAGTCAAATTGGAATTTAAGCATCCAAATCATCAAAATGGATTCGATATACTTGTAACATGACACTTTTGGAAGTCAGGAGACATGATAAAAGAAAAAAAAACCATTCTAAATTTGAAAAGATGGCTCAGGTGAGCGATGTGGCCCATGGGCCTCTTGTTTTCAATGTGGTGCAACAAAATAGTAAGACTTACTGCATTTGCTTTTTGTGTTTCCGAATTTCCTCACTGCTAATACAAAGTGTCCAAACACAGCTACTTCCGTATTCTGCGCATGCGCAGTTAGTTTTAAATATCTGCGCATGCGCAGGTATTCGGAACTCCTCGATTCAATTACCGAACTCCTCTAAACAGCAGATTTCTGAATGTCTGAGCGTTTTGGGCTAAGGACATGTCCAAAATTTGGACAAAGTCTTTGTGAGGTTAAATCTAATTTTAGGTTTTTCGACCTCATAGAGTAATTTTGAACGTAAATAGACCTCTTCATTATGGGGTTAACCCCACAGTACCAAAAAAACCCCACACTGCTGGAAAATACGTTAATTTTACCCCACAATGTACCTCTCGTAAGAACAGCTGTCTGTCCGTCTGTTTGTCTGTAAACAATTGTTCAAAATGCTACTCCTCCTACAGTTTTGGTCTGATTTCAATATAACTTGGCACACAAGTAGACTACACTAAGATACATAATTCTGTGTATCGGTTTTGGATTTTGATGAACGGTGTTGCCGTGGTTACTAAAAATAGAAATTTCTTTAAATACTCTTAAAATGCTACTCCTCCTACAGTTTCGGTCTGATTTCAATATAACTTGGCACACAAGTAGACTACACTAAGATACATAATTCTGTGTATCGGTTTTGGATTTTGATGAACGGTGTTGCCGTGGTTACTAAAAATAGAAATTTCTTTAAATACTCTTAAATGCTACTCCTTCTAAAGTTTTGGTCTAATTTCAATATAACTTGGCACACAAGTAGACTACACTAAGATACATAATTCTGTGTATCGGTTTTTGATTTTGATGAACGGTGTTGCAGTGGTTACTAAAAATAGAAATTTCTTTAAGTACTCTTAAAATGCTACTCCTCCTACAGTTTTGGTCTGATTTCAATATAACTTGGCACACAAGAAAACTACACTAAGATACATAATTCTGTATATCGGTTTTTGATTTCGATGAACGGTGTTGCCGTGGTTACTAAAAATAGAAATTTCTGTGAAATTCTTTCAAAATGCTACTTCTCCTACAGTTTTGGTCTGATTTCAATATAACTTGGCACACAAGTAGACTACACTAAGATACATAATTCTGTATATCGGTTTTTGATTTCAATGAACGGTGTTGCCCTGGTTACTAAAAAAAGAAATTTCTGTGAATTCTTTAAAAATGCTACACTTCCTACAGTTTTGGTCTGATTTCAATATAACTTGGCACACATGTAGACTACACTAAGGTACATAATTCTATTTATCAGTTTTTCACTTCAATGAATGGTGTTTCCATGGTTACTAAAAATTGAAATTTCTTTAAATACTCTCAAAATGCTACTCTAATACAGTTTTAGTCTGATTATAATATAATGTGGCATGCAAATAGTCTACACTAAGAACATAAAGAGACTTAATCAAGAATCATTATTCTATTTATTGCTGTTGAAAAGTTTCAATTTCCAACTGCTTAAGAAGTTTTCTCTTCCTTTGCTATAAGTACAAACCAGTAGAGCTTCAGTCTCGACAGAGACTTCTGGTTTAAATCGCTCTCAGAAAGACTTGATGCATTATGTACATTATTATCTACTAATCCCATGCTCATAATTGCATACAAATGGTTAGCAATGATGAAAATTAAAGTTTTCCCCACTCCATTGTACAAGTCCGTTTGTTTAGAGTTTCCCCGTGCTGTACTGCTAGTGGACATTTTCGGTTGGGTGAACATTTACGGATCTTCAGTATGGAGCGCATTATGCGCAAAAAAATTTTATGTCAAGTACAATATATCTGGGAAGTAATTTAAACTGCTATGTTTATGAATGGGATATCGTCAATTATCCCTTTTGGTTTTTTAATATGAACTACATAACATATGTAGATGAAACTTACATACCATACATCTTGCCTTCTTAGAAATATAGTTGGGCTTATAAAATAAAATTGGTCAAGGAATTCCAGGCCTCTAAAAACTATTCCAGTTTGAGGGCACAACCAAGCATTTCGATGAAAACCATTAAGAAAAATTAATTCAGGTAGGTAGCATCGTTTTTTTTTATTAAAGTGGGTTGGGGATAGAACAGTTAGAATAAGAATTAACTAGCTCGAAGAAATCTGACAAGTGAAATAGGTTCCAATATCTTTCACTACTAAATTTTATTCATTTACTACAATTTACGGCCAAACTCCAAATTTCACTTTCGAATTAGCCCGAGCCAATGCTGATAACCTACTAATTATTTTCAAGGGGTAAAAAATACTGTGGTTCATATGTAAAGAATATAATTATATTATTTAGTAGTATTCTGGTTTTGGCATTCGGTATATTGTGCAGATTTATACATGGTATTCTGTGGAATACTTTTTGTTGTTTTGAACCATTAAGAAATGCAGAATCCAATGTATGTAATAACCATTTTGATTGATCAAATTATATCAATTGTTTGTATTAGTTATTTCATTTTGGCACAACATGGTTTCCACACTTCTTTATCCATAGTCACTGACATCTGTAGAAGTTCACCCAACCGAAAATGTCCATTGAAAAGACAATTGCACGTGATTATTCCTCGGTACAAAAAGCAACCAACTCTGAGGTGCTCTCAATATTGACAATCCCTAACTCACGTGTTCGTAGTAAAAACGTAGTAGACCATCATGCTTTTCGGTTCATTCACGAGATTGGACCATTGTTTGCTGTAAACATGCGAGACAACGTGATCATGAATATTTCAATAAGAGGCGGTTTTTTATCTGACACGGAGAGAAAATAATTTTTACCAAGTAATATTTCATAACTTTTAAAAGTCTTATTTGCAGAAAGTATATAACTTATATAACTTGATGAGACACCACATATATTTATTTCTTTTAAAATAAAACACTAATACGGCATATATAGGTTTAACTTATAATAAATTAAATGCAACAAAACTAACTATAGTCCGTTTGTTTTCATAGGATATGGTACATTTGAGTGAAAATGGGTGTCATATAAGGAGCACAGGAAGTACAGAAGAGTCCAAGATAACCACTTCACTGTTAACTGAAGAAAAATGTCATGAAATTGTCCATTCTGGAAGAACCCCTGTCTGTCTTCTCTATGGAGAAAAAAATACTGTTGTGAATTTTGAGTCACATTCAAACTCTTTGTTGAAATTGAAGGAAAAGGTCAGATCAGAGTTTGGAATTCCAATCAGATTACAGTTAATGCTCTACAAAGGAAAAACTGTGAACCAACTAAGTTCAATCAATTTTGAGCCATTCGATAACATTCATGTCTTGGTTAAGGGTAAAGGAGGAATGCAAGAATCCTCAACTGGTAAGATAACCGGAATATGTCTACCATTAACAAAGATTTTAAAGAGCTAATGAAATAGAAAACTCATTTAGTAAAAATCCAACAACATTTGATTTATTTTAATTTAGGAATCACTGTCTAGTTAGTATAGTATGCCAGGGCATCAACATTAGTGGGAAACATGGGATAATTTGCATAACGAGCACAGCCTGTTTTGCATAAATTTTCCCTCTATCGTTGATGTCCCTGGCATACTATACTTATTAGACAGTGATTCCTTATACACACATAATTGTGAGATAAAATTGTAGATTTAGAGTTTAAAAGTGTAGACATAGATTAAAATTACAGGAGGACTCCCATGCCAATTTCAATAGTCCTCGGCCACTGACGTCAAACATAAAGACAGCCTCATGAGATTTACATGCATTTTTAGCCTCTTTAGTGTCAGACACAGAGACAGATGCTCATGAGATTTGCATGCACATAAACCTCCTTAGCTCCTGACCTATTGACCTGCCTACTTTACATTCCGATAGAATTATCAAGAAACCAACTTTACTATCTTTCAAAGAAAAAAAATGACAAATGGAAATATTATGAAATAAATACTGATTTAATGTTTTTATTTTTATTGTCTTACAGAGATAGCTCCAGATAGTTCAGAGACAGATGTTGAGGAGTGGTTAAAGAATGAAGTAGGATTAAATGACGATCTTTTGAAGGAGTTTAGTATTCTATCCCTTTTGGATGGGCAAACATTATTTTCTTATGACAAAAGCTGCATAGACTCCTTCCTTTTAGACACAGGATTACCAGTTGGACTGGCAAGGAAAATCCTAGGCTTTAGAGACAAAATCTATAAAGGAATTTCAAATCAATTGCTTAATTTCACAGCACTGCAAATATCGGAATTTTTAAAAGGAGTTTTTCGTTTTAAAGATGACAGCATTGATAAACTTTGTCAGTGTGCAGTTGATAGACATGTTGACGGACATGCATTTTACAGCTATGAAGATGAGAAACAAATACAACATGACTTCCAAGATTTGAATTTAAAGGGATTATATTTCAAAAAGATATTTCTAAAGCGCAATGAAACATTTAAAATTGGACATGATCCAGTAAAATCCCCGGAGTCTACAACCTCTTTGTCTGAAAATGTTGCAACAGGAAATTCTTTGCAATCGATCCCAATTCAGGAAGAACACGATAGTGAAGTTATTGATTACCCAGTTCAAGAAGCATTTTCTGAAAGTTCCTTTGAGAATGATTATGAATATGCCTTGTGCAGATTGCTTCAATTAAATAAATTACAAAGAGATGATTGTGAACCATGCCAACTGAGTATTCTTCATGGAGGATGGACAAACATGAACGAATTAGAGAAAAATTTTATCTTCTTTATCCTAAGTTGTGAAGATGAATGCAAAGAAAAACAGCAGCAGAATGGACTATGGAAACAAATTAGCAAGCATATGGACCAATGGCTTGTTCATCTTCCGCCAATGACAAGAGATATGTTTACAGAGAGTCGACAGTCAGGTGTTTATTTGTATAACAGGAAAAAAAGTGTACAACTTTCGAACCAGTGTAAATTAGCATTTGTCATGGATAAGGAACTTGCTACAATTCTCAAATTTAAGGTTGCAATACTTTTGATAAGCAAAACACTTTTGCAAAAACCTTATGTAGGAGGATATGTGACAAGATTGTCAAGAAACCCTAAAATACCAGAACATTTTCAGTTTTCTTTTAATTCTTTAAAGGAATACTATCTTTTTAATCCAGAAGACTACTCAGAGGGATTTTGTAAGGAAACAATACCAGCAACATATTGTGGACAGCAAACACCAATTAACTTAAGTACTAGTAATTTTGTTGACACAAGGGATATGGAAAGACCAGTTAATATTAGTAATACAGTCGAACAAGTGCCAGATACTAGTACATCTGCTACATGTACAAAAGAAAATCTGGATCACCAAGAACCAAAAGCTTGTGAAAAAAGCATTCAGAAACTAGAAGAAAAACCGAGAATGTCATCTAAAGATATTTCAGTACATGAGAGGAGTATAAATGGGAAAGGAAAGCCAATTGAGACTCAGATACCAAGAGATTTTAAAAAAAGTTCCGACTATGTAATGTACTCTGCAGGAAAAATATTCTCCCAACCAGAAAATGATGGAACACTATCAACAAGGTGTTTAGAATTCAAGTCATTTTTCAATTGTGTAAATAAGGCAAAAGAAAGTAGACTAATAAAATTTCAGCTAGAGGTATTAAGATTTGCCTGTGGTTGTCTCAATGCACGTAAAAATGGAACTATTTATTTCGGGGTGGCAGATTCTGTGGCTAGCACTGACAATGAAACACATAAACACGGTGAGATTGTAGGTTTTGAAATAAGTGAAATCGATTTTGATAGCAGAACAAAATATACAGATGCATTGCGTGAAGGAATATCAAGATGTTTTTTCAATGAAATAGTGAACATTGTTCAGAAATGTATATCCAATCCAATATTTGTGAAAGTCGTTATTCCTGGTGAAAACATTTGCCGATATGTAATGGAGGTAGATGTAGAACCTTCATCTGCTAGGTGCAAAGAACACCATTTTAAAGTAAATTTGAAAAACATTAAACATTTGTCAAATAAATCTGTGGAAAATAAACCCCTACTGTATGTGCGAAAAGGTTCTTCTACTACTCACCTTATAAATGAACGAGAAGAACTTTTTATAAAAGCAGAGCTGTTAGAAAATGTGAAAGAAAGACAACTATGTGATAATGAAAGAAAGGTTAAACTTTCACCGAAAAGGGAAGAATTGGCTACAAAATTAGAGCGTCTTCTCACAAGAGGTTTATACAGATTTGATAAACGACTATGGCCAGTTCTTGTGCTCAGTAAACCTACAGATCAGCAAAAATTGAATGACCAATGGGCAGAAAGCATGTCTTTTATAAAACGAATGCAGTTCACTGCTGTTTTTGATTTTGACGATTTTTCCAATACAAATGGTTTGTGTCACTTGTATCGAAACACAGAGAGGTCTTATCTACAAACAGAACGTTTGTTCCATGATAACGCTGGGAACTTTCAAGAATTGGCAAATAAACTAGGTCTTCCGTATGATGTGAAAACAGTATGGATATTTGCTAATGGACGAAGTGATTATTTTGAAGATAAGCCACATCATGACAGATCTGGTTGGCATGTGTCTTATTCAGCAGGTGTTTGTGATGCCGTCTCTTTTTTCAATCAAAATTTTGTGATTCCCAAAGGAAGAGCAGTTATATTAGTTCTTCTTTTTTCAAGTGACTACTCTGGATTAATAGACACATTTAATGAAATAACAAGAAACTTCGGATGGGAACCACTTGTAATCATTGCAGAAAACCAAAGAGTATTTGACGATTTTGCTGAAACTATACAACAGGAATGCAAAGGGGAGAGGGAACAATTAGAGAATGTGTCAGTAGTAGGGATGCCGTGGGAACATGTGAAAAGTACCATCACAGCATTGACGGGTTATGATGAAAAAATGAATTGCTTTTTGCCATCTTCATCTGGTGCGCTTGTTCACGTTGACGAAAGATTTATAGATGCCTTAGATGATTTAAGTATTTTGAGCGCAAATCAATGTGAAAGTAAAGAATTCAAGAACCATAAAGTTCGAAAACAGTTTGCTGGAGAACAAGAATTACAGTTTTACAAAGGCAAGCATGTTACATGGTGGAATTTCTTTTTTGAAAACCATGTCTGTGAAAGATATAAATTCCGCAACTTACAAGAGAGAGCTCAATCTCTGTTACTTTTTGCCAAAGAAGAAACACGGAAAATAGTAACACTTACTATTGCACATGAACCGGGAGCTGGAGCTACAACTCTTGGACATCAACTTTTATGGAATTTCCGACGGAAGTACCGATGTTGTGTGATTCAGAAAATATCAGAATTGACTATCTCTCATATTCTTTCACTTTGGCAATATAAGGAATGTGACGAAAATGAATCACAACCAGGACCAGTTATCCTATTGTTAGATGATATTGTTCAAACAGAACTTTCTTTAACTGAATTTACAAGGCAATTGAATATTGAATTCAGGAAAAAAACTTTGAGTGAAGGAATGGATTGTCTATTAATAATGTGTCAAAGGGAGGAGAAATTAAATTTTTGTGAATATCAAAGTCAGAACATATTCTACCTTAAACAGGAACTTAGCAAAAGCGAGAAGACATGGTTCACAGACAAATTTGACGAGTTAGAGAGAACAGGGAAAGAGTTAGAATTGGAAGAATATAAACCTCAACATTTAATATCATTTATGATTATGCGCTCAGAGTTCAACCAAGAATATATCAAAACAACCATTCAGCTTTTGATATGTGACATTGACACAACATCAAATGAATACAAATTAATGAAGTATGTGTCCCTTCTTGCTACATACTCATCATTTACAAGACGTGGGGTAAAGGTTTTTGTTCCACTCGAATGCTGTGATGAGTTAATGGGAAGCAAGCCAGGATTCTGGGAAGATCGTTTATCAAGTCCTCTACGAGTTTTACTTGTAATCGAGGAAAAGGAAGATGCAAGTGGGCGACAAGTTCGAACAGCGCATCCAAGTCTTGGAAAAGTACTCCTAAAGGAAATAATGAAACGTGAAGAAACGCAACTGACTGACATTGCAGAAGAATATCTTAACTGCTCGCTTTTACAAAGTAATTCATATGGAAAAAAACTTCTCGTTGATTTCACTTTAGACATGCTTAAGCGTCGGAAAAAAGAAGAATATGATGACGAGAAGACGACACAATTTAGTCCTTTGATTGAAGATATAATTAGTGGATCGGAAGATAACTATGGAAAAGCTGCAGAAATATTACAGCTTGGATTTTACAAATTTCAGGATTATATGTTACCCCAGGCCTTAGCTCGACTGTATTTGAAATGGAAGAAATACGATGAGGCGATAAAATGGGCTAAAGAAGCTGTTGACTTATCATCGAAACAATCACTCTCATATATTCTTCACACATACGGCCTTGCATTGCGAGAAAAATTTAGATATCTTACAAAGGATAAATTTTTTCAACCGAAAGACGCATGTGAACATTTGGACTTGATTTTAAATTCTTTGGAGGTTTTTCTTCGCGCCCAGAGGGAACGGGACGATGAAACAAACACACAGAAGTTACTTTATCCCTTTCACGATGCTATTTACACCATTAATGAAATAACAAATTTTTTAACGGTAAACATCAACTGCACTATGGATAGGAAAGATATTGTACACTACCTAAAAAATACAGAATTTATTCCAGATGAAATTTCTTTCGTATGGAAGAGTTTTCATCATCGACTGAAATTAATGAGGGAGCAGGGACACAGTGCTTTTAAGGTTTTAGAGGACAATGTTTGTTTCAACACCACTTTTTATGCACCCGAAGAAGCTTTTAGAAACACAAATAAATTGAAGGAGCACAGATTTTATCGAAGTTTTCACTATGGGCATGAAAGAATGTTAGAAAGATTTTCTCAAATTTATGGTGAATCCGATCCTGATACTCAGGTTGAGGGTGTGAATCAAGCAAGCAGAGATGCATATCACAGAGGAAGATTATGGACCCTGAAAGGAAACTCATATATGAATATTTTCAACCATATGAAAAATAGTGGAAACAAGCTAGGACCTAAGCAAATTCAGGAGAATTTAAATAGAATTAAAGAACATATCATGGCAATTCAGTCAAAGGATTCAAATGATCTTGCTAACCAAGTTTGTGTAAATGTTGCTCTTGGGATTATGGGAAGTCCAAATCGTGATTCGGAAAGGGATATACTTCAAACCTGTCAAAAAATAATATCTGTTGGCTTAGAAAAGGTGGATTTAGCATATTTATTTATCAGTATGTTATTATGGCCTTGTGAGAAACCAAAGAGTTTTTATGACGATTCACTGTTACAAAAGTCACTTTCCTATTTAAAGAGGAATTACAAACAAGAGAAGTACAAACCAAATGTACAGAAATTGTCTCATTTCATGAAAGAAGAACGGAATATCTCGCAACCAACACCGCAGTTTTTTCTTGCAAAAGGAAAAGGATTGAAGTCTCTATGTCATCGATGGGAAATGCCCGTGTTTGTTCGAGAAAACCCCGACTCCCAGTTTGATAACTCTTTATGGGACCACTTTAAAACTAAAGAAAAGCTCCACCGTTTATATGGGACAACCACATTTAGTAGTGATGGCACAAGTCCGTACATTGTTTTCGAAAATAAACACGGAGAACCAATAAGAATAAGTAAAATCAGAGGCACCAAGAAAGGATTTGTGTCTGAGGAGAAAGTTTCGTTTTATTTAGGATTTAGCATTGCTGGACCAATTGCATATAATGTCAAGCCAGCAAGGTATGAAAGGCAATTACCTGAAACTTATAGTCGAATAGAATTCTTTTCATCCTCAAAAATAGAAGATTACATGAAGAAAAGTACAGACGAGCTAAGGAGAATCCTTTTAAAGATCAAAGGATTAGAACAGAAAATACCAGACTACTTAAAAGAACGTGATGTAAGAATTTTTCAGTTAAATTATGGTTCAACAATTTGATTGCATTTGATATTGAAAAAAATTGCAATTTTGTAAATGTAATTTATATTCAAGGACACTTCTGTTTGAAGTATTAATCACACATTAACGTTCCGTGACCCTTTTGAAGAAAAACTTTTTAGATATTGGAGATTTACCATTTTCATGAACAAAAACATTAAATTGGTGTATATTTTAACTTATTCTATATATAAAAAGTTTAAGAGATTTTTGAAACTTTTTGAAAAAAAAACATTCCCCCATAGATCCAAATCAATTTACTTTGAGAGGGCAAGTAAACATTAATTTAAAGATAGATATTTTTAGAATTCGAAAGTGATGGACTTGAACTATTTATTTGAATTACTTGGATTTAACAAGTGTTGGTCTGCATGTCAGATTTACTTCAAGATTCTTTTCTCTCTCAATGCCCCCCTTTTTATCTGGTACCGATCGATACATACAAAATTTGAACTAAATTAATTTCAATTTCAATTTTTCCGGAGGTCTTAATAATGCATGCATCTTTATATATTTTTTTAACATTTCCAAAGCCATGATGTTCATAGAAAATTTTTTGCGTCAAACTATTTGAAATCAAAATTACGGACCAGAATCTGAAAATTGTTATATATTTTAGTGTGATAAAATGTTTTAATGATGTTTCAATTAATTAGTTCATAACATTCAAAAGCCAAAGGGCACTATATGTAGTTCTCTATTTCACTTATAACGGTTACTTATTAACCAATGTCTTTTGCTACCTATTATGATGTATACTTCAACCTTTGTCTAATTTCAGAAGCAGTTAATAAGAGATAAAGACGATATCAAAGAAGCATTAGATCGACTTGAAATAATTAATGGAGAAACAGATCTTTCATTATTAGCTGAGTAAGACTGTACCCAGACGAGTCAAATGTTATTGAGGAAAGAGAAAGATAGGCTGTGTGTGTGTCAGGGGGTTAGATAATTCAAAATATGTTACAGATATGATTATCATTTTGATTTTTTTTTCTCATAACTAAGTCATTTTAAAATTGTTACCCTTTTCCAGTGCTTGTTTTCCAAGGACTTCTTGAACGTGTACAGGTATACTCATTTGTTCTTTTGTAAGGGGTGTTAAGAAAGTTCGTTCCATAATGCAATATTTTAAAAATTTCAAAGTAGTGCTTCACTTAAGGTAAGGTTTGCGTCTCCCTCCAACTTTTATTTTTTTTAATATGCACACATGCCATATATCAATTTATTCAGGGAGGTTAGCTTCATCATTTAATATGATTTTCAAAGATATTGCCCGTCCCATTTTTTAAGTAAAAGACGCCAAATTTAACGTATTTCATATTTCACATCGAATATTATTTTCATTGAAAAAATTGATTTATTTTATTAATTATCAAACTTTTATAATTAAAATGACCTGAATTAGTATAATTCATGCTTCTTCTATTTAAACTATTAATTTTCCGTTATCAAAAATGTGAAAAATTGGGTAAAAAAGAAGATTTTTCAATTTTCCTTGATAAAGTGAAACTGTTGCCATGGCAACAAAAATATAAAAATCAACGTTTTACATATCTACCTATTCCATCAAATTCCATGAAGTTATTAATTTGATCATTTTAAATAATTTGAACCAAAAAATATGTATGTCCCCAATATTATTTCCATGGAAACAGGGGCTATATTATGGGTTCGGAACACAAAAATCAGGCTTTTTCTACACTTATAAAGACTACATTGATATCACCTTGTCATGGTGAATGTTAAAGATTAAATGTATTTTTGATATTGTTTTTAAGCAAAACTTGGCCAAAAATATTCAAAATAAAACTCCTCCTGTGCTACAAGATGGTCTAAAAATTTATTCCATGGAAGAAATCTAGTATTTATGGCAATCTTTACATCTGAATATTCTGATGAAATTGTCCATGAATTATACTGCAACACCTTTAGAAGTACATGTATATGTTTATAAACATACTTCAGAACATGTTGCAACTAACCCAATTAAAGGCCTCTGAATTTGACCTCATGCTGATTTAGTTATTCCAACATGTAGTAATTTCTAGACATCTTCGTAGCAAAATATCTTTATTAAGTTATGTCTCGTGACTATCATTATACATGTATGCCATCTTTTGAGTGAAATGTTGTAAGCATTGCATCCACGAAGCTGCTGTTTTTATAATTAATTGATTTCTTTACTTCAAAGAGTAGAAATGCTATCTTGAAAGTAATGTTTGTTTGCCCTCTCTTGACTCTGGGTAAAATTATTGGGTCGGTAGGTGAGAAAATCTTCAACAACATTTCTTAACGGGGAATAAGAGGAATAAAAAGAATATATATGGCCCTGCATTGAAAAAAAAATTTCAGTCTGGTCATTTTAGTCAGTCGGTCTGGAGAGGCCGACAACCAAACATATCTTAAAGATGGCCTATTTCTACACTTCATGGACATTAGCTCAATCATTGGATTAGGTAGTCTGAGAATCTAAATTGAAATATCAGACAGAACAAAATAAAGATGAATTCTAAGTGACATCAATTCATACTTTAATGAGTTTACAGAATACTTCTGATTTCAGAGAAAAGGCAAATTCTGCAAAATGACATAACACTGTCATGAATATTTGTCAAGAACAGGGAAAAAGAAACAATGTTACAGTGATAGATATATCTCCTTGATATCCATGAAATAATAATTTAAATATAAAAAATTTTTCTCCTTTTTAAAATCAAAATACAGAAAAAAATTTAAAGATTATAAATGTAAACAATTTTAAAATAAACTACATGTATTTGTGAAAGATTTTAATTTTAGTTGATTACTAAACTGGTCTTATCATTCCTACTAAATTAACAACCTTTCAATTTCCAAGTGTCATATTTTAAACTGTTAAATGTTCACTGCAGATTTATTTACAAAATTCATCAGTTTTCAGAAATACTTATTTGAGCATATTAGGTCCTGGTAAGAACAAAATTTAATGAATAAAAATATTAAAATTTAATTATTCATGTATTCATTTCCTTGCAATTTTACAAAATAACCCTTTTAAGAAACTTGTTACTTGTAAGTTTATACAAAAGCAACCTTCAATTAATACCTTAATGTATACATTTATTTTACTGAAAACAAATTCAAAGATGGACAAACAGAGCATGCACTGCAATCATCACATACACATATTTTCTAAATATATTGAAAACAGCATGTATATACTACCAGGTAGATAGGATGCTGTTAAACATTAAATTTTTTTCTATAATCTATCTAGACATATAAAAAATATGCATTGGGTACAACAAATCATCATTTCTTTTTCCAAATCTCCATTGACTTTGCCATGTCTGGTTCAACATCTTAGCTTGATCCATCCAACTTTCTTTAATATTCTTGAGCTGATATGGGATGACCTCTACTTTGATTGATGGCACAAATATTTTAAGGAAACACTGAAGTACTTTTTTTTTGTTCTTATCTATTCCAATTAATGACCCAATTGATCTGAAATCATATGTGTTCATTTTTACAATAACATTTAAGGAATTGCATAAGGAATTGGACTGAATTTCATTCACTCAATGAAATGAAATTTCCAATATAATCAATGAAGAATCAATATGAAATTATTGTACAATTTATACATGTAGATTGAATTAGTGAAATGCAAATGCTTGATCAAGAAAATTAATGTTCTTGTCATGCACAATTTGTATTAATTAAAAAATGAGATATTAATTAAAATCAAACCTCATTTAAAAGGTAACTTGAACAATTGAATACCTGTTCCAATAATGTTACAAATATTAGGCCTAAAAAGTTAGGATTTTTTTTCATAATTTCTTGAATGAATGCATTTTTATTTTTTGGCAATGTTGGGATATTAGCCACATCCTGACATCCTTGTACCGTTTATTCATCGTTTTTAAATATGTAGTCAGAAGATCATTCATAACTTTCAGTAAAATGAATAGTTAAATAATTACCTGATGAAAATACTATCAACAATCAAACTGTCAACATCATCATTGGACATGGTCAAATGCACCGTGACTTTTCTTCCCTGTTCGGACTGCTTAAAGCATAATACTTTACAGATACTCTCAGGTCTTTTCTTTTTTCCTTCCCATTCTCACTTAAAATTTTAGTGTAGTGGTGAAGCGAGAAACACACAACAGCACAATGCGTCGATAACTTTTCTTCTGATCCGAATGGCCTACAACTTGCCACATTCCGTATCGAAAATAAACAAGTCCTCCTTTATTGGTTCATCCACATGCATCACGCTAATCTCAAAGGCTTTTAAGATTCCTATGCTTTGATTTGTTATAAGACTTTCTCCTTAAAACGTCCTTTGTTTTTAGTCCTAACATTAAGTGACAACAAGCATCAAGTATGACAGAGGAAATTCGTTACCAAGATGCTTAGCAACGCTGGTTTAAAGTCACCTGTTTCAAACGCTTTGGTGATTCGCAAGAGTTATCTCCCTGTTAACGCAAACCTTACCTTAAGAGATTGATTTCCATGCATAATAAAATCAGTTCTTTCACGAGTGTGCTTTAGATTTATAGCAATTCATGTCTAGCATGAAGTTATGGGGTTTTTCTTTCATATGAAATTACATGTATATGTGGCATCTGTAAAGCACCTGTATGATAGAAATGCTGGTCATTTTTAGTGAAAATTAAGGATAATTTACATTTGTTTTTTCATATCTTATCTTCCATCAGACAAGCTGATGAGCGTAGGTATAAGAACGATAGACAACTTTTCAAAAGAATAGGTTTGTCCTTTTGAAATTTTTCACCGACTTGAAAATAATTGCATTGTATTTGAAAGGATGTTTTGACCTGTGTGCTTATTACATGTCGCACATATACGTCATCCCTAATTTTTCTGAACAGACATCATCTGTTTTAATACCTGACTTCCCCTTATTATTGATTCAACAAAAGACAGTTAAAACCTTATCAGGAGCAAGAATTTACTCTGTAAACATGAAATATCACAAATTTGAATTATCTTCTCGACCTATTTTTTTTTTTTTCAAAAATAAAAGAAAATGTGGAATGAACTTTCTTAACACCCTTTATTATACCTTTACTATAATTACTCTATATAAAAGTAATACCATGAAACCGTCTATTTCCCCGAGAAGAGACAATTTCCCTCATCTGGAGACTACTCCCTGGAAAATCAGAGCTACTCCCTGGAAAATCAGAGCTACTAATGAATATTTATTAGTAATTTTGACCAATCACAGTGTTCAGTGGGCGGAGCGTTCAACGTCAAAACATTTCGACATGCGATGTCAAAATCATACTTGAATTCTAGCAAAATGAAGACAACGTTAATTCTTCGAAATGTCAGTGAAAAAACTTTTATAAATGGAAAATTGTTGAATTGTTTTAGGGCCATCGTCGGAAACCCACGGCTGATAACGCTTCGTTCCTTTCTCCATCACCCGTGGGTTCATTCATACCAATTCGCTTGTTTCTCATAAATATTCATTAAATTTGTTGTCCGTCTTACAGATCACTTTCGTCATATACAAGGTAATAAAACTTATTTTGCATTCACGATATCAAAGGATTTGTAGGCAATATGGGTGCTAAAAGGTATAATCATTGCACTATGCTTGCACAACAGAGCGAAAGTGCGTTGAAAGGGACTTCCTCATTGGACAATATCGCTTTAGATGTACCAAGAGCCACCAATCAAATCGTCTCATTAATTATTCATGTGAACGAGCGAATTGGTATGAATGGACCCACGGGTGATGGAGAGAGGAACGAAGCGTAATCAGCCGTGGGTTTCCGACGATGTTTTAGGACACGATGCATCACTTATCATACAGTCTGTTGAACATGCGTTAGTAATGATGTTTCTGCAATTTATATTTAAAATGTCGATATATCTGGTAAAAAAAAATTAAATTGCCTATGATTGTTTCGGTATAATAAAACAGTTATGTAATTTGAACTCGAGAAATAGCAAATTTATGGTTTCCCTCGGCTGGAAACTATTTCCCTCGTCGGCTTCGCCGCCTCGGGAAATAGTTTTCTCCCTCGGGGAACCATAAATTTGCTATTTCTCTCGTACCCATTCCATAACTGTATTTAAGCTAGCGCTTCATGAAAAGTATGCCCACGTGCAAGTCTGTGTGATTCACACACCAATAATTCACACTAAACTGAAAAACATTCCTCATATTTACATTTTACATGTTTGGAAGCAACGAAAATATGGTATTAAAATATTTGAATTTCTCGCTGCCCCATATCGTGACACTTTAACTAACGTTGCTGCAGCCTCATTGTGACGTCACGTTAACGCACGTTTCTCCGTGTATATTTCTACGCGTGAGTATACACGAATATGATTTTCAAATCAATTTCACAGTAAGCTTACTAGAAAAACACAGCAAATGTAAATATATTATATTATCTTGCAATTTCAGTAAAAATTCGTTAAAGTGAACGGGCTACCTTATTTGATTTCATCAGTGAAATAGGTGTTTTTTTCTAAACAGTTAATGAGTATTTGAAAGGTATTGTGCTATAATTGTTCAAACAACGGAACCTGTACAACATATATTAAACACAAATATGTTTGTAATTAATGTGCATTTTCAAATGACCATTTCATGAGGGTGTAAACATTTTATAAAACATTTCATGTGTTTATTATGTAAATGTATACTGAAAGGAAAAAGAAACGCAGGGTAAACTTTTGAGGCTAATTGAATTTGTTTTTCTTAGAATATGTTTTAGTTTTCCTATCTAACTTTTAAGATCATCTTTCAAAAAGATATAACCAAATTCCCATTTGATTTTGTCTAATAATTCATGAGATATTGAAGCTCAAATGACGATACCCCCCAAAAATGAAAATCGAAAACTCGCATTATCTTCAATGTCTCTCCTGTGCATCTGTCAGAGCCTTATTTCTCCTTTGCATGGAATTTCATCAGAGTGTTTATCTTTCAAACCCTGGCTATATTTCGCATGGGTAACCACGCAAAAAATAAGTCAAACGGCGTGCGCATGCGCCAGTGAGAGGAATACAACAGTAAGTTGACTGGCTCAAAAAACCAAATTGCGGAATTGTTTTGTTTCAAATTTCGTATGAATGTAATGATTATAATCGTCTACTGTATAAATGGCTGTTTTTGTGGAAGTAAGGTGGCGATTTAAGAGATGGCAGGACGAATAACCCGCTCGTAACATGGATCTGTTTCGCGTTAACGTCAACGTCACGGTTGATTGAAAACCATTCCAGACCCTCTCTGACAACGGGTAACAAGTTTTATGGGGGAAAATTTACAAGAAACTGCTTAGTAAACCGTTGTTGCCTTTTTCATTAATTGGACATTCGAAAACAGGACCCCATTGATCTTCCCTAAATTGTGCCAAGATTGCAAGAAATTCATTATGTCTCTTAATATTGAAAAACGATGTGCATACCTCATATGCATCAAATAGTGCAACAATATTTGTTGACAAACTCGTCGTTATCAAATTGCACGTGCTTTGGGCTTTTTAGCGTTTTCCCTACGTGACGTCATAAATTTTACGGTTGAATAATTCTGAATACTGATTTTGGTGCACAGAAACTAAATTTCTCTTCTGACCAATTTTCGTTATTTTCGGTCATGTGGTCAAAATTTTGTCGAACATTAGGCTACCCTGCGTTTCTTTTTCCTTTCAGATTTCATAAATCACTGTGCAAATGTTATGTTCTGTATATATAAATATGTATATGCATGTCTGTCCTTTGTCTTGGGGGACATTTAAAAATTAATTGGATTTCTAGTAAAAATGTAATAAAGAAAATGTTTAAAAGATTTTTTTAGGTCATCTTGTCGAACTGGAGATGAGCTTATGCTTTACCCCCAGCCTCAGCGCCCCAGTTTAAATTTAGTAGTTCAGACCCATTCCCAAGTAACTATATACAGTATATTATATATATATTTTTTTTTCTCTACCTGGACCAAATTAAACTTGTATGTATGACATATCTAGGGAAAGACACTTTTTCAGAAGAGTGACCAGGTGAACGTTTTCAGATCAGATCCATACACAAGTAAACAAAAGGCACATGGGCCACATTGCTCACCCGGAAAGCAGTTGAACACTGAAATATATTGATATTATCTTGCGTTTAAGAATCACGTCAATGCACAGTACATACAGAATTTTCATTAGCTACACAGTTTTTAGCTCACCTCAACGAAGTTGGGGGGGGGGGGGGGCTTATGTGATACCCTCGGCGTCAATGTCGGTGTCCCGGTTAAAGATTTAGTTTTTTGGAGCAGTTTTCTTTTTAAGTACTTCTATATCCTATAATGATTAGACATGCATGGAAGATGTTTCTAGTGGGTTTCATTGTACCATTCAAAGTTTCAGATACTGCAATTTCAGCAAAGGAATGACCAGGTTAATGTTTTTGGGGCAGGTTAACATTTTTGGTGCAGTTCTTGGTGTAGCCCTAACAAAAAAAATACTAAAATTAACTTTAGTTTACTATAGTTAACTATAGTTCCAAACTTAAAACTTTGGAACTTTGATTTACTATGGTGAAAACTTTGGAACTTTGATTTACTAAGGTGGAAACTTTGGAACTTTGATTAACTATAGTTAAAACTTTAGAACTTTGATTTACTATGGCGAAAACTTTGGAACTTTGGTTTACTGTGGTGAAAACTTTGGAACTTCGATTTACTATGGTGAAAAATTTGGAACTTTGCTTTACTGTGGTGAAAACTTTGGAACTTTGATTAACTATGGTGAAACTTCAGAACTTTGATTTACTATAGTTAAGTATAATTTACTATAGTATTTTTTTGTTAAGGATGTCTCATTTCCGAGTAACTAAAAGCCCTATGTTGGACCACCAAACTTGCATGGATGATACATCTTAGGATTATACTACCCGACTTGCTTCGGATGCTGAATCTGACCTACATTTTCCGGTTGAGTGAATAGATTAAAGTCTTTGGGTGCGGGTCCGTGTAACACTTAACAATTCAAATTTCTAAAACGATGTAGAGTTTTAGAATGTTAATATATTACTTTAAATATCTAACTTTCAAAAACTAAAACTGATTTGATATATTGAAATTTAATATTTTAGTTCAAACACCTAACTTTCAAATTTCTAAAAAGGTTAAGGAATTTTAATATTTTAGATGCTTACCTTAAATGTTCAAAAATCAAATTTCCAAAAACGATTTTTGTATTTTAAAAGTTTGGCATTTTATTCTATCGTTTGTTAGCTCTTCTGAGCCAAAGGCTGAAAGAGCTAATGCTATGGCCATGTGTGCGGTGTGCGTTAACTTTTTAGAATATGGGCCATAACTCAAGAACCCTTTGGCCAATCAGTACCAAATTTGCCATAGGGTATCCTTGGCCCAAGGGCTACCATTTATACTAAAATAAGGGTTGGGACCCTTAAACAAGGGGAGATAATCAGGAAAACAAAAACAAAAGTACTAGTTGCTAAAAAATCTTCTCCAGAACCGCCAGGCAGATTTTCACCAAACTTACATACAAGGATCAGGATATGTTGAAGATTAAAAATTGCTCAAGGCATGACCCTGGGGCAAAGGGCGTGGCCTCAAGATCACTTTGAAGTTGACCTAAATTGACAATTAATAAAAATGTTTATATTTTGCTTACTATAAGGGCTAGGATCATCAAATCTTGTATGTTGATGCATATTAGGACTTCACATCATGTTAACTCAAAAGTAGGTCACGGTGACCTACTTTTTTAATTTTGCGGGCATTTGTTTTCAAATTGATTTGAAGGCATATTTTGGACACTTAAAGGCCTATGATCATGAAACTTTGTCAGTTGATGCATCTTGGGTCCTTGAACAACGTCAACCTAAAAGTAGGTCACCGTGACCTACTTTTTGAACTTTATGACTTAACCTTTTTAAAACATTTGATCCCATTATTTCAGGCACTGAAAGGGTTAGAACCATCAAATCTTGTAAGTTGCTGCATCTTATGACCTTAAAACATATTTAAGAAAAAGTAGGTCACTGTGACCTACTTTTAGAATTTTGCAGGCATATGTTTTCAAACTGTTTTAAAGGCATTTTTTGATTACCTTCAGACCTACAATCATCAAACTTGGTCAGGAGATGCATCTTGAGACTCTGAAAAAAGTCGACCAAAAATTAGGTCACGGCGACCTACTTTTGACATTTTATGGCTATATTTAAGTATCTCCGGTACTTATTGGCTTAGAATCATCAAACTTTGTCATATGATGCATCTTGGGTTTTTGGAGAGTGACGACCAAAAATTAGGTCACGGTGACCTACTTTCGACTTTTTATGGCTATATTGAAGTATCTTGGGTATTAATTAGCTTAGGATCATCAAACTTTGTGAATTGATGCATCTTGGGTTTTCGGAGAGTGACGACCAAAAATTAGGTCACAGTGACCTACCTTCGACATTTTATGGCTATATTTAAGTATCTTAGGTATTTATTGGCTTAGAATCATCAAACTTAGTCAGTTGATGCATTTGGGGTTTTCGGAGAATGTTGACCAAAAATAAGGTCATGGTGACCTACATGTACTTTTGACATTTTATGGCTATATTTCAGTATTTCCGGTACTTATTGGCTTAGAATCATCAAAAACTTTGTGAGTTGATGCATCTTGGGTTTTCAAAGAGTGACGACCAAAAATTAGGTCACAGTGACCTACTTTTGACATTTTATGGCTATATTTAAGTATCTTAGGTATTCATTGGCTTAGAATCATCAAACTTGGTGAGCAGATGCATCTTTGGACTCTGAAAAATGTTAACTAAAATGTAGGTCATGGTGACCTACTTTCAACATTTTATGGCTATATTTAAGTATCTGTGGTACTTATTGGCTTAGAATCATCAAACTTTGTCAGTTGATACATCTTGGGTTTTCGGAGAATGTTGACCAAAAAGTAGGTCACAGTGACCTACTTTCGACATTTTATGGCTATATTTAAGTATCTTTGGTATTTATTGGCTTAGAATAATCAAACTGTGTAAGTTGATGCGTTATGGGTTTTCGTGAGTGTAGACCAAGAAGTAGTCCTTATTGGCTAAGAATCATCAAACTTTGTCAAGTGGTGCAACTTTGGTCTTAGAATACTTAGGGTTAGAGGCTTCAAATACAAGTGATAGGTTGTACAATTTATCAGAAGAGCGATTCAAGGCCCTTGGGCCTCTTGTTTAGAAAGTTTACGCTTAACATTTTAAAATTCGACAGCATTTTCCTCTTTTGATCATTTAAAATTTACTTCAAACTTCTGACTTTCAAACGCTTTCAACTTTGAGAAATTTAGAATTTTGATATAAAAACTCAAATTAAAAAAACAAAACACTTTTAACATTTTGAGTTTTTAGAAGTTTACTTCAAATATCCAAAATATCAAATTCCATAACTGGTTTAAACGTTGGATATTTAAAGTAAAATTCTATAAATTCCAAGTGTTTACGTTATTTGAAATTAGAACGTTTGAATCAAAGTTCTAAATTTCTAAAAATCTATAGCGTTTCAAAGTTGGGGTCTAGAAGTTTGAAGCTAATTTCAAATACCCAAAAGGCGAAATATATTACCGAACTTCAGATTGTAAAGTGTAAACTTTCTTAACAAACAGTAGATTAAAATCTCAAAAGTTTAAAATACAAAATTTGATTTTGGAAATTTGAATTTTGAATATTTAAGGTAAAAATCGAAAAACTTAAAATTCTAAAAGTTGTTTGGATATTAAGAATTTTAGATTTTTGAAGTGAAATGTTAAATTTCAATATAACAAATCAGTTTGAGTTTTTGAAAGTTAGAAATTTGAACTAATATATTAACATTTCAAAACTCTAAATCGTTTTAGATATTTGAATTGTTGAGTGTTACACGGACCGGTGCAGTTTTCATTTCAAAGATACTATAAGCCCTATAATGACCAAACTTGCTGGGATGATACATCTTGGGATGCATACTACCCGACTTGCTTGGGATGCTGAATCTGATGTACATTATCCGGTTGAGTAAACAGGTCAAAGTTTTTCGTGCAGTATTCATTTCAAAGATACTATGAGCCATATAATGACCAAACTTTTATGTATAGTACATCTTGAGATGCATACTACCCGACTTGCTTCGGATGCCAAATCTGACCTATAGTTTCTGGTTGAGTAAACAGGTTTAAGTTTTTGGTGCAAGATTCATTTCCAAGTAACTTTGAGCTCTTCAATCACCAAACTTGCATGAATTATAAATCTAAGGGTGCGTTCTATCAGCTGCTTCAGATGCTGAATCTGACCTACATTTTCTGGATTAGTGAAAAGGTTATTTTTTTCATACAGGTTTCATTTCCCAATAACTTTGAGCGATATTTTAAGCAAACTTGCATGAATCCTAAGATGCACACTAATATTCAGATGCTGAATTCGACATACATTTTCAAGATAATGGACTTGTTTAAAGTCATGGTTGCAGATCTATTACCAAGAAACTATCAGGCTTATGTAAACCAAACTTGCACAAATGATGCATCAAGGGATGAAAACTCTCAAAGTTACTTCAGAAGCCGGATCTTAAATAAGTTTTCATGTTGAAGTGACTTTGCCTTGCTTAAGGACAACATTCGTTGAGGTGAGCTCTGTAATCTTTGATTACCTATGTTTGTGTCTAGATAAGCCAAAGGACTGCTTTAAAAAGAACGGATACAAAGATAACTGCATTTGACGAGAAACCATGAAAATCCATTCGGGAGCTGTCAAAATTTATCCAAGAGAATCATTTTTAAATCATACCAATTATTAAGTGCAAATTATATTTTCAGTTAGTGATTTAAAATAAATTTAAATCAAATGAATTACCATATTTTGGAAATAAGTGCAAATATAATATCTTTTAAAATCTATGCTCGCGATAATTGAATAAAATAAATCAGCAAAACGTATTGTCCCAAAAGGCCGTAGACAGGAGAAACGGTTTACTTTCTCTTTGCTGAATTAAGGGGGATGTACGGCCACCTTTAGTGCAGTGAAAACAAAATGTAAACATTTCTTCAAATGGCTTAAGTACATTATATTTTGATCAAATTTTAAACCCTTATGATAAAGATACAATAAATATGCATAACTGAATGCATGCTGTGCATATATAATCTATACTTTTGCAGAAAAATGCTTTTGATATGCTCCTTAGAACTGCGCAGCTACAGAATTCAGCAGAGCCTTAAAAAATCCAAAAAAAAATACGCAAACTGTGCATTAATGTTCTCTCTACAACCATTTGTTGAGAAAATGACTAAAAAATGCACTTTTAAATGATATTATTGTTTTACAAACAGCGTGACAGTTTGCTTTATAGGGCGTGCTAAACTTTTGTATGCCGATAATCATTTTACTCATCGATTGGATGTTTGATTTCAATGGAATCAAAAATACTTTGCATATGAAACAGAGAACCCGACAATACTGACCAATCGTATAGAATCACATGTTTACTAGCATGCAGTAAACAAGTTACACGTGGACGGACAAAGCAAGTTTTACAACCTACAATGACGATATTGATAGCTGCATAGTACAACAGCATTCTATTCTATTCTATTCTTTGAATTTTCTTGTACGTATATAAAACCATGCGGTCAAATCATACCAAATATAATACATGCTTTTTTTTGAGGACATAGGACGGGCTTTGACTGGCCACGTGTTGCTGGTGAGTACAAATGCCGCACTGGTGAACGATCATTCAATGTGATTGGCCAGTATTCTCAGGATATTGTTGAATTCTGAGTTTCATATGCAAATTAGTATTGATTCCATTGAAATAAAGCATCCAACCACTGAGTAAAATGAAAATCAGGTCACACAATTTTAGCACACCCCATCTAGTAAACTGTCATGCTGTTTGTAAAACAATATTAATTTAAAGTTCAAAACAAGGTATCGTTGTCTTCAAAAAGAGTGTAAAGAACCCTGAAAGAAGTTCATTGATAGCAGCACGTGGTCTATTTTTAGCACAGAATTTTGTTTTCCAGACCTCTTCTTAATATGGAAGGACATAACAATCTTTAAATGTAGAAGAGAGTTACAGTTGCAAAATATTTAACATAATATGAACACTTTTAAAAGAGGAATTGTGTTCAAGTGTGGCTTGAAGTAATTTATTTAGTATTATTATCGAACAGTTGTTCAATAGTGTACGTATTGAAATAAACTCTTTCAAAAATGAGCACCATCAAAGTTTAAAATTAAGAGTTTGTAAGTTTGCCACAGATAATTTATAATATATATCAAAAATTTAATTATCACCAATGAAACACAAAGAAATTAAACACATAAAATCGGTATTAAAAACCTTGTGTTAGTATCTACTAGTAAGAGGGGTGATCAAAAAGTTCTCGAACTATTTCTATATCTACCAAACCACAATTTAAATTAGAAACAAATTTGGTGCACACTCTTTATATAGCATATGCTGAATAAAGTTTTGCTCACAATGTGAAAATGAAGTCATTATGCAGGTACTTGTGACGAAAAATGGTTGTCTCAGTGGAACTCATTCAACAAACGACTAAAATATTTTGGTATATCTTAAAATTGCCTTTGAAGTAACGTATAAGAATTTGTTCATAGTTTATTAAGACAAATGACTTCCTAATAATTCAATCAATGATTGGATAGATCGTTTTAGTGAAGGAAGGCAGATGGTTGAATATGATACTTGTTATGTTGCCCGGTGAAAGCAAGTTTAAAAAGGGGTTTGTTTTTAATTAAGCAATATGCTATCAAAGATCTCCAATTTACACTTTGAAAAATACTTGAATATTTCAACAATAATATAACTATCAAATACCTAAGATATCGTTTACTTTTGATCACCCCCCCCCCCCCCCCCCCCCCTGCCCGTATACTCTGTCAAATAAATATTTACAATTTTCATTACAGCGGAGCAACATTTGAAAAGGAATAAAATTATTCAGAGTGGGTCAGAAGATTTAATGAATAATTTTTTTTTCTATTTGCCCATTTTGTCAAAATTACAATTTTACAGAGAAAAAAAGAAAAAAAATCAACATAATTAAATATTTTATACCATCTTTGAAATGACGTTTGGTGGACCTCCCAAGTCAGGGAAAATTATTGGGTCCGTATTTATGGTGAGAAAAAAAATCCTTAAAATTTAAACATATTTTTTGACGATAGAAAAAAAAATATCCTGTAATTGGATGTAAAATAAAATAGAGTCGGGCCATTTCTATGCAGTAGATCGGGAGAGAGGGCAACCAAATATTTTTATAACAAATGGTCTTATAAGGCTAGCACATGTTCCATCACATACTTAGTAATGTAAAATTTTTTAATCTTTGGCACTATTTTGAAAAAAGAACATAGGATTTTCGGAAGGGGGGGGGGGGTAGTCTCTCATTTTTTTTTTCGATGATAGACATAGCATATGCAATGGACCTTTGTTTGCAAACATTGTGATTGCTTCTAAATTTCAAAGAAACAACTCAATATATTTTA
>NW_026930412.1:0-40726 GCF_032062105.1 Saccostrea cuccullata | reverse complement strand
TACATATACGGGCGAAGTGTGCATATATCTACACCAATGTACGCAGTATTCTGTTTTTCAGCTACAATTTTGCAGTCTACAGGGTCTGCATATAATTCCATAAAACGGACACTGGTTAAAAACTTTCCATCTCTCTTGTACAGAATGTCAAAATATGTGATGGATTCGAAGGCATGTATTTTGCCGTAAATCCAAAAGAAGATGATGAGAAACGCTGGCACAGCAAAAGCCAGCACAATAAAAGGGGTCCTGAATTTTTCCAATTCTTCAATTTCCTCTGTATTTTTTTTTCCCAGACGATCTAGTTTTTGATCACGCTCCAGCAGAATGTCTATAATTTTTGTCGAGCATTCTATCCCTCTCAGAAGGAACAGGATAAGACACAAACAGATGCTGATCATGGTTTCCATGAAGAATGAACAGAAAATACATAGATGATGAGAGTACTTTGTTGTTGTTGAGTATTTATACTTATTTTTATTGAGACATAATCATCAACGATATAATTAGCATTACCTCAAGGAACAAGTTAGATTTGCTTTAATTACGATGGCTGTATAAGTGAGGTGAGAATTATCTGCCCAAATACTAATTCTCTATAAAAATCAAAATTTTTAATAGGTTCATGGACAAGACATGTCTTCAATTTCGCCGACTTTCACATCATTTTCTTTAATTGGCATATCTTTAATAAATAAAATGTCAAAGTCTTAATTTTCAAATTTGTTGATGTGGTTACACGGATATTGTATTTAAAACCCTCCAATTATGCAAAATTTGCTCTGTTTTAAATAAAAATAGTGAAGATTTATTGAAAAAGAGTATATTCACATGATATTTATACTCTCTGAGCTCACATTAATCAAATTAATCTAAAACAATTAATTCTATTTCTGATATTAGAATGGAGGTTAAGCGACTTTTCAGTGCAATATTAAGGTTTCAAGCAAATAAGCAACTTTGCCAAAAAGCTCGATTCAATTCATGCATAAAAATATGCTGTAGATATACCAATTGATTGATTAACACTTGATTTTTCATTTGAAGCATGAAAATTGAATTAAGGCTGCTTTTATTTCCCATTAAATATTTTCTCCTAAAGGTCGAGGTCTTAGAGAATTGGCTTAATAAAATTGAATTTTAAGGTAAACAGTATGGTGGCATATTTCTGCCCCTTGTGTGCACGTTAATTTTCTATTAAATATGTCGACATGCAAGATAGATATGTTGACATGCAAGAAAGTTATGTCAACATGCAATATAAATATGTTGACATGCATGAAAATTGCAATCAAACAAAAATTATAAAAAATCTTCAAAAATCTCAAATATCGCCCACATGTGACATCCAACATGCTAGATGCTACTTATTTATGTTAACATGCAATTTATTTATGTTAACATGCAAGATAAATATGTTGACATGCAACATATTAATGTCGACATGCAACTTGGCTATGTTGACATGTGAGATAAATATGTCGACATGCAACTTATTTATGTCGACATGCAACATATTTATGTTGACATGCAACTTGGTTTAGTTGGCATGCAACTTGGTTATGTTGACATGCGAAATAAATATGTTGACATGCAACTTATTTATGTCGACATGCAACTTAGTTATGTTGACAAGCAACTTATTTATGTTGACATGCAACTTATTTATGTTGACATGCAAGATTAATATGTTGACATGCAACTTATTCATGTTGACATGCAACTTAGTTATGTTGACAAGCAACTTATTAATGTTGACATGCAACTTATTTATGTTGACATGCAAGATTAATATGTTGACATGCAACTTATTCATGTAAACATGCAACATATTTATGTCGACCTGCAACTTATTACCTTTTTCAATTTTATTGAAACTGAATGTTATTAATAAATTCATTTTTCGCCATATATAATATCTTCATTGAAACCTGGGGAGTTCAATGTAAAAAGGGTATGAAAATACAACTTGCTTTATCAAAGAAAAATAACATGGTGTTTTAATGAACCAAATGACTCACTTGCGAAAAAATATTATACACACAAGTTGAAAGGTTTTTCTTTTGTTTTTTATTTCAGTAAGTTTTGTGATTTATCAAATTTAAGCAACACTTAATTTTCTTTTAAGAAATCTTAACAACCCTTGTTTGAATTTATTTTTTAGTTTTTCAATTTTGCTTCCAAACCATTAAAATGTTGTCGACCGCATTGAAGCAGTTATATCCAAAAATGAAATCACAAATCAATGTAAGTGTCTGAAGACCCAGGAATGGCGACAAAGTTTTCAGTGAATATGATCGTTTTGTGATTTCATTTGGGATATATACTTTTTGAAATATGATCGATTTTCAAAATGATAAAATTTTGAATTAAATGATTAAATTTAAATGCCAGAGAAATTATGTGATACACAACTATGAACATTTGTGCATGCATGAAGATTCGTTACTACCAAGGACATGTACAATGAGGCACGGTTCTAGGGTTTTTTCTGTCGGTAAAATTGAAGTTGATTTTAATGCTCGAAAAATTTATTCAATCAGATATTGCAGTTTAAATTATTTTCTAAAATATGAGGTGGACAACAAAGTATAAATTGCATTTCGTTTGATAAAATGTCCTGGCATTTCAGAAACGTGACCGTAGACTATAAGACTTTTAGCTCACCTTAGTCGAAGGTTCAAGTGAGCTTTTCTGATCACATTTAATCCGTCGTCCGTCCGTCTCTCTGTCTAGCTGTCCGTCCGTCTGTAAACTTTTCACATTTTCAACTTCTTCTCAAAAACCACTGGGCCTATTTTGACCAATCTTGGTACACAGCATTCTTGGGTGGAGGGGAATTTCAGTTGTTAAAATAAAGGGACACATCCCTACGCAAGGGGAGATAATCAACAAAAGACAAAATTAGGGTGGGGTCATTAAAAAATCTTCTTCTCAAGAACCACTGGGCCAATAAGGCTGAAACTTATATGGAAGCACCCTTGGATAGTGTAGATTCTAAATTGTTCAAATCATGACCCCAAGGGGTTTGGCAGGGCCACAATGGGGAATCAAAGTTTTAAATTGAAATATATAGGAAAAATATTTGAAAATCTTCTTCTCAAGAACCACTGGACCAGAAAAGCTGAAACTTATGTGGAAGCATCCAGAGTAGTGTAGATTTCAAATTGTGTAAATTATGATCATTGGGGTATAGGGTGGGGTCATAATATATATTACAAGGGGGAAATCTGGTAAAGAACAATATGACAAAAGATTCTCAGGTGAGCGATGTGGCCCATGGGCCTCTTGTTTAGAAATTAGTGTGTCCGTCCGACCATTTGTCCATCCGAGATCTCTTTTAAAGGGTGTGCATTGACCTTGAACTATGTTTCAAGGTCTAAGGTTAAGGTCATAGCAGAATTGTATATGAAAAATCTTTGTCCGAAGCACATCTTTTCTCCCCTTGGTCCAGTCTGGTTCATACTTCCACAGAGTGTCTGTGGTCAAAGGGCGTGCAGTGACCTTAAATAATGTATTTCATTTGCTTAATCTTGTTCAGAACCAAAAAAAATGGCTTAAGGGGTAATGAGACTGAAATAAAAGTTTTATGCCAACTGGACAATTTCTAAGTTATAGGTCAAGGTCCAAGCAACATTCTCTGAAATGCTTTTCGTCCTATTGTCCAATACTTGAGTGGGGCCCTATGTAATGGTAGATATCTCAATGATTCATGAATTCAGTGAAGTTTTACATGAAACAGTTTAAAAATAAAAGGTATGAAGTGCAGTTAACTAATTTAATATTTTAAACAATAAAAATGGGAGTATAAAATGTGAGCAAAATCGTAACAATGTAATTTTTAATGTCAAGTAGGTATGTTCTGAATGACGGATAACAGATCTAGAGCTTTTGCTTACAGGTGTATTACCTATGACAACTTCATTAAGTAGGCTGGGGGGTCAACAAATTAACTATCAGATATAACTTATTTTTTTTTTTAGATATGATGTCTTTAGCTTTGAACTATCATTTGGCAATCAAAAATTTCATACATATTAGTTTTAAATTTCATCATTTTTGTATATCTTTATATGAACTCTTCTTCTAAAGAAGATCAATATAGTCTGAAAAATGACCACAACCACTCAGCCTTCTTAAAAAAGAACAATTCTTTTCTACCATGAATTAAAAGTTTGACCTAGTTATCGAAGAAAATACTGCTGACCAAATACTTTCTTCTTTATTCCATAGGAAAATACGTTTTTTTACTCTTACTTCAACACTCAACAGTACTTATAACAATTTTCTGAATTTATTATGATTTTTGACCTTGACTGTTAAAGCAGATGGAAAAAAAATACATGTATTATGTACTTTTTACTTTACTAGTAATACACAAATACAAAAGCCTCCAAACATACAATTTCTCATTCCTTTATCAAACAATATTCGGAACTTAAAGAAAGATGTACCTGAAAAACGACAAGAGTCAAGTAAATGTATGTCGATACATGTAATTTATCAGCGATCTACATGGTCTGTTATTCGGATAAAGAGTTCTGTTGCTTCTTCTACTGTGTTTGGTGGGTAATTCAGACCGTTTTCCATTCTTATCTGAGTACCAATAACTTCAAATTCCATTGAAACACCATTTGCAGGAGGGTAGGTACAATATTCTTGTTCTATGCCATTCAGATCATCAAGTACAGGCATTTTGAAATCTCTTGTTTGGTAAATTTTGGGCTGAAAATACATAACATCTGGTTTTCCAGACGGACAATCTGCATTGCGGTTTCTTCTAATTGTGTGTTCATTCCAATGCTGTATAACTCTGTTCAGTTGTCAAAAACACCTAAATTATCCATATCATAAAAGTAATTTATCCAAACATTGCCACACATTTCTCGTAAACACCGCCAAAATCGCTCTATTCTTGTATATCTATATGACGATCCATACCTAAAACTTGATAGTTCTTGCAAGGGATCCTGGTGATTCCATTGCAAAACGTATCGCAAATCTCGAACTATGGAGTTCTCAGTACCCCTGTCTGCGTATAACGACTACAGGAACACCGTTTATTTCTTTGATATAATCTATATAAAATCTGGATTTATACTCAGGGTTTTTGTTAGAATTGCAAGCTCTTAGCCAGAGAATGCGTCTTGAAAAGCCATCTACACAGCCATGAATGGAAATTCCGAATGGTTTTAACTTGTCCCAGCTATCTAGATGAACACAGAAATTCGGCCCTTCGTTAATGTACCTTCTACGCTGAAGACGACCTTGTCTACGCCTTTTTACACCTTCTGCGTCCAAAACAGTTAATGCAAGGCGCACTAATTCACAAGACGCATTGAGGTTATGGTCGATTAGCAGACGCCTCCTCACTCCTCTATAGCCTATGTCACCGCCTGGTTATGTCTGGTCGCAAGAAATCCAATGATTTCCTGAATAGTATAACCAGAGTGGTAATAAACAGCAATCATTTCATTCTTGCTGAGAGGTAACCCGTCCATAACCAAATGTTGAGCCAGAGCAGGTGTATAAATATTTTCACCCATTGTATTTTCGTCGCTGAAAAAAAATGGGGGAAAATACTTTATGCACAATGAATTTTTATTTTGATTTCTATTATAGGATTAAACGTTCTTTTTGAAAAATTTATCGATGTGTAAACTCTTGACATTTTACTCATAAACTAAATAAAAGTGCGAAGCACTTTTATGTTAAGTTTGTGAGTAAAATGTCAAGAGTTTACACATCGATAAATTTTTCAAAAAGAACGTTTAATTCTTATAATTCCAATATCGAATTTTTAAAAATATTTAAATTATTTCTCTTTGAGGCCTCCATACAATCCGTTATTTCTGGACGGCGTAGGAATACATTTTACCGTAAAGGAACGTAATCAAGATGAATTTCGATAGAGTTCAACTAAAATTGTCAAAACAATCGATAAATAAACTTATAACAACTAATCGAATGTTGTTTAAGTCAACAAATATCGTAATTACGAGTTTACTTCAGAATAGTTCGTCTTTGACCATGGCCATGTTGACATAACAACAACTCTCATATCGAAAGTTGCAGACCGACGACGCCTTCAATTTGCACTTGTTTATTCAAATATTGAGGAACAATATAGAAAGTAAATATGAATTTGATGCTAATAGGGCAAGAGTTTGAGGTACGTTTCTTTTCCCAGTCAAAACGATACAGACTGAGCTTATTTTCTTCGTATGAACATTGAGACAGCTATTTTTAAAATTCACACTCGTGATCGGACAGTGACATAAACATTTTCACGGCGTCCATCAGTTAGGCAGTCTAGTATGTTGCCAGTTTTGTTTAAGCCCTAATTAAATATAAAGTTTCTTGTATTCATTATTTAGCCAGAACAGACCCAGAAATAACTGCTTTCATTGTTTATACGATAACCTAGTAGTGTCATCAAGAAAGTAGTTCTGATTGAAAGAATTTATCGATGTGTAAAAATTTTCTGGAACGTGTTCTCGTCCAATCAAAACACGGGAAATCAATAGATAAAATGAAGATTGGAATTATACATGTGTAAAGGACAAGATAGGGTAAGAGCAGTATATGACCTCCGATTTGGGATGTCTTTAAGAATGATGCATAAGTTTATCCATAAAAACCTGTTGTCACCCCTGCCACAAAATTGGTATTGGTTCCAAGATTAGAATATACGGAGGTCACAGAGAGGTCAGGAAATAGGTCAATTTTTGATATTTCTCATTTTTATGCGAATTTTCATCGATTTTACAACATATTTTGTTTCGGAAAACATAGAGCACAAGCTTGCCTACCTACCAAATTTATATATTTTATGCACCAATATCAGATGCAGTTTTTGTATAAAAATCTCAGATAGGCAAGCTTGTGCTCTATGTTTTCCGAAGAGAAAAGTATCTCAAATATCATAAAATCCCACCAGAATTGAGTAAATTCTAGAAAATGTCCTTCTTCTGTACCCTCTACTGGCTTCATTGTAAGCTTTGAATCTAAATTAGTGTTTGTTTTAAAGTAACTTATATAAATTTAACTCATTAACTACAAACTATCTCAGTTTTACCAGTGTCCCGAATTTTACATCAAATAAAGGGCCAGATTAGACCGTTACCCTGTCTTGTCCTTTACATCAAACTAAATAATTCTTTAAATACACCACCATTTGGTTTGTAAGAGTTTAACATATTAAAAGAATGCAATTCAATTAAAGTTTTGTAAGAAAGAACTGGCGGGTTTAGAGGGGGACAGGGGACCAGGGCTCATTTTTTGTGTCCGAATTACACATAAGATTTAATAAATCAATTTTTTGGTGTGGTCGTGGGCGTTACCCCGACCACAAACTGGTTGGGGCCCTTTTCAAGATTCCTGGATCCACTCCTGAAGGTAGTGAAGTACTAAAAGTTTTATGTTTGATCAAATAATAGCAACATGAAGTACACATATTATATAAGAAGTGGGCACTCTGACCAAAAGAAACATTGACACCAGGAATTACTATCAGTAAGGATTATACAAATTACCCGATTAATATCAGTTTTATATCAGATCTAAAACAAAGTTTTACCTTGTCAATTGTGTAGAGACCAGATGAACGTTCAGAGGTTAAGCGTCTCATTCACTGTTACCACAGATTTTGATTAAACTGCACCCTTTTTCAAACAAACAGCATGCCATCATGAATAAGTTGCATGTCGACATAAATATGTCGCATGTTTACATAAATAAGCTGCATGTCAACATATTCATCTTGCATATCAACATAAATAAGTTGCATGTCAACATAAATAAGTTGCATGTTAACATAAATAAGATGCATGTTAACATAAATAAGTTGCATGTCAACATATTCATCTTGCATGTCAACATAAATACGTGGCATGTCAACATAAATAAGTTACATGTCAACATATTTATCTCGCATGTCAACATAACTAAGTTGCATGTCAACATAACTAAATTGTATGTCAACATTTCTATCTCGCATGTCAACATAACTAAGTTCCATGTCAACATAAATAAGTTGCATGTTAACATAAATAAGTTGCATGTCGACATATTTATCTTGCATGTCAACATAACTAAATTGCATGTCAACATATTTTTCTCGCATGTCAACATAAATAAGTTGCATGTCAACATAAATAAGTTGCATGTTAACATAAATAAGTTGCATGTCAACATATTTATCTTGCATGTCAACATAACTAAATTGCATGTCAACATTTCTATCTCGCATGTCAACATAACTAAGTTGCATGTCAACATAAATAAGTTGCATGTTAACATAAATAAGGTGCATGTCGACATATTTATCTTGCATGTCAACAAAACTAAATTGCATGTCAACATATTTATCTTGCATGTCAACATAACTAAGTTGCATGTCAGCATAAATAAGTTGCATGTCAACATAAATAAGTTGCATGTCAACATATTTATCTTGCATGTCTTTATAAATAAGTAGCATCTAGCATATTCGATGTCACATGTGGGCGATATTTGAAATTTTTAAAAATTTTTTGAAATATTTATTTGATTGCAATTTTCTTGCATTTCAACATATTTATCTTGCATGTTAACATAACTATCCTGCATGTCAACATATCTATCTTGCATGTCGACATATTTGATAGAAAAATAACTTGCACACAAGGAACAGAAATATGCCACCATACAATCCACTTCCGTAAACCGAAATTCTTTACGCCTTGTCTTTGGAATATCTTAATAAATAAGTTTATTAGCTTCAATGACATTCAAAAACAAGATTTTTTATTGCCTCAATATCGTGGTTTCATTGTAAATAAACAGGTATAACATATCGTATAAAGGAAAGTAACATAAAAAGAGTGAAATGACTATGATTTATTTGAGGGGGGGAGGGGGCATCATATCTTTCTAATCATGCATAATATGGACTTAATTAGATTAGTTAAACATTCATGAAGAGAGTTCAATGTATAGGATACAGAAATAGAAATAATATCTACTGTCCTTTTGATAAAACATTTGATGAAGACTTTCTCTCGATTAAGAAGACCTTAGGTGGATTGAAATGCAGTTTGAAATTTGTCATTTCAATCCGATGTTTTCTCGGCCGTGCGCGTCGACTAAAACACGGACGGCCGAGAAAACATTGGATTGAAATGACAAATTTCAAACTGCATTTCAATCAACTTCCGTAAACCGAAATTCTTTACGCCTTGTCTTTGGAATATTCTAATAAATAAGTGTATTAGCTTCAATGACATTCAAAAACAAGGTTCTTTATTGACTAAATTTCGTGGTTTCATTGTACATAAACAGGTATAACATATCGTATAAAGGAAAGTAACATGCAAAGAGTGAAATGACTATGATTTATTTGAGGGGGCGGAGGGGGCATCATATCTTCCTGATCATGCGTAATATGGACTTAATAGATTAGTTAAACATTCAGGAAGAGAGTTGAATGTATATGATACAGAATTTGACATAAAATCTACTGTCCTTTTGATAAAACATTTGATTAAGACTTTCTCTCGATTAAGAACACCTTAGGTGGATTGAAATGCTGTTTGAAATTTGTCATTTCAGTGCAATGTTTTCTCGGCCGTCCACGTTTTAGACAACGCGGACGGCCGAGATTGATTGATTGTATACTGTTTAACGTCCCAAGCCAGAATATTTCACTGATATGGAGACGTCGGACGGCCGAGAAAACATTGGATTGAGATGACAAATTTCAAACTGCATTTCAATCCACTTCCGTAAACCGAAATTCTTTACGCCTTGTCTTTGGAATATTCTAATAAAATAAGTGTATAAGTTTCAATGACATTCAAAAACAAGTTTTCTTATTGCCTAAATTTCGTGGTTTCATTGTACATATACATGTATAACATGTTGTATAAGGGCCCTTTCACAATTGGCGCACGAGCAGAAGCGACAAAATATTCGTGCGACTGAATATTTTTTTTATGATCGTAAACTGTTACCAAAATAATCGCATATGAAAAAAGTGTTCGTACGAAATTCGCACGATCTTAAGCGAGTGTTGTGCATTTAATCTTGCGATAGATCTTGCGTCTATATGCGACTGTTGTAGAATAAAAGCGAGTGTTGTAAGATAATGCAATAGGATTGCACGACTGATCAGTAAATCGGACGATTGAACGTGCGACAAAACGACTGCTCGTGCGCTCATGCATTCCATAGTACGAATGTTCGTGTGATTCTGAGGGCTGGGTATATATACCACCCGTGTCCGACGCTCTTCAGTCAACATGGAGAAGTTATTTATAATAATACTCGGTATAATATATACCTGTTGCAAAGCATGGCAATTGATGGTGATAAATCAAGCAACTATAGTAAAACGTTGCAAGATTTCATGCGACATGTTGTGCAACAGTCTCACGGTCGCAAACCACACGCAAAGACAGCTGCGATTCATCTTACGATCTTTAAAAAATCGTGCATCACTCTTACGAGTACATAAAACGTTGTAAGACGTTCGTACTAATATTTGTGCGTTGAATTGCGATAATTTGGATCGCATTTGGTCGCGTCTGAATAGTGTGCATGTTGACTATTTTGAGGAGACTAGATGCGACCTCTAAAACACATGCAATGAATGCGAGACATCGTGCAACGTATGCAACAGCTCGTGCGAAGCTAAAATTTTCCCCTCGCAAAGTGTTGTCAAGTGCTCGTGCGCCAATTGTGAAAGGGCCTTAAGGGAAAGTAACACGAAAAGAGTGAAATGACTATGATCTATTTGAAGGGGGGGGGGGCGGGCATCATATCTTCCTGATCATGCATAATATCGACTTTATAGATTAGTTAAACATTCATGAAGAGATTTGAATACATATAATACAGAAATTGAAATAATATCTACTGTCCTTTTGATAAAACATTTGATTAAGACTTTCTCTCGATCAAGAACACCTTAAGTGGATTGAAATGCAGTTTGAAATTTGTCATTTCAATCCTATGTTTTCTTGGCCGTCCGCGTTTTAGACAACGCGGAGGGCCGAGAAAACATTGGATTGAAATGACAAATTTCAAACTGCATTTCAATCCACTTCCGTATACCGAAATTCTTTACGCCTTGTCTTTGGAATATTCTAATAAATGGTGTCTTAGCTTCAATGACATTCAAAAACAAGGTTTTTTATTGCCTCAATATCGTGGTTTCATTGCACATAAACAGGTATAACATATCGTATAAAGGAAAGTAACATGAAAAGAGTGAAATGACTATGATTTATTTGATGGGGGGAGAGGGGGAATCATATCTTTCTGATCATGCATAATATGGACTTAATAGATTAGTTAAACATTCATGAAGAGAGTTGAATGTATAGGATACAGAAATTGAAATAATATCTACTGTCCTTTTGATAAAACATTTGATTAAGACTTTCTCTCGATTAAGAACACCTTAGGTGGATTGAAATGCAGTTTGAAATTTGTCATTTCAATCCAATGTTTTCTTAGCCGAGAAAACATTGGATTGAAATGGCAAATTTCAAACTGCATTTCAATCCAAACAGGTATAATCGAATACTTTCAGTGAAGAAAAATATTATAAGCGCACTCTCGGATCTAAAAAATAAAAGACTTAAGTCTTTAAAGATATGTCACTCAGCAGCTTTTTAGAAACGTTCACACAGAACCTCTTATTCAAAATATCTATTATAATTCAATGTTTATAACATGTTAAGATTTAAGAATGTAAATTATTCAATATTCAATACAAAAACCACAAATACAGACACTCAATACAAAATCTACAAAGTAGCAAAAATTTATGAGGGACTATTTCTTGTGACAGAAGGATATTTAGCAGAAAATTATTTAAGAACCTGTTTCACTTGTTGCAAAATTCGGCCCCGTGTCAAAATTAATAATATTCCTCTAAGTTCTTCTAAAGAGTGTATATTTTTATGAAATTATCAATATATACCTGTACAGAGCTTTTTTTATTTTTTATATAACTGTAAAGGTACCATTGTTTACGTTAACGTTGTGATATTTTGACGTTGATTTATGCGACGTCATGAACAAGCATGGGTATAATATTTCAAAATCTTTCCAGCTAACATGCATTTTTCATTATGTAGGTTCATTAAATTTCTCACAAACGCAAAATGCAATTTATTGAACTACATGTGTTAGTATACTATACTTACTTATTTATTTTTTCATTATTAATGGCAAATATTTGAATCAATTCGTTTGTTTGAAATCTTTTTAAAATCATATTTATTAGAGAAAATAGTTTATTGGTGGGTTTTCATATGTTAGTGGACTGATGCCATGAGATTCATGCCGCTTAAAATATTTAAAAGAACTTGAAACAAAAAGGTACAGGAAGTGTTGAGAAAAAATCACCATCATACTTTAAACAGTCTACTGTTTCATCGTTAGTTTGATGACTCTACTCAGTTTTTCGCCTTTTTTGATGACGTCATTGCTTCTCTATCTTTCGTCCTTCTAGCTGCTCATTGCACTTTTTAAAAGATATATCGTCGTGTTATTAAATACTGATTGAAACCAATTTCGCTTCTATGACTTAATTTATAATGAACAGTTGACTTAACAAAATTACGCATATACGCCTAAGGAGAAAGATCCTCATTCAATTTTGTCGATCGGTGAATTACAATTTCTTATGTTGCGAGTAAAACTTTTCAACGTAACTGACTTTGAAGTTGGGACATCAGGACTGCGAATCAGCTCAAAATTATCTCTCCTCTACCTTAATCATTTGTTCTCCCGAGAAAAAAAGAGTTATCTGGACTTATTTTGTCTATCTCTATTCGGCTGCCAGTTCTACATGTGTGATTATATAACACGAAGCACCACCATCCCATTTCCAGAGTTCTTTTTTTATTTGAATTTAAGATTTTTTAACTTTCTGCCAATTAGTTTTCGGTCAGATCTCAAAGAACTGAGATATTGTGAATATTACGACACATCAGTAAATTAAATTGATTGTTAGATGACAAATGCTCACATTTAAAATGTGTTTCCCCTGCTATTATAAAAATAAGTAGTTATTTGAGATGTATTGCTTGGTTAAACCAATGCTTAATTATTGAAACATTTTTATAAGATTTATTCAAAGATATAAGCGTATGTCTTATAGTTAAGAGGTGGGAAGAAAAGAATGATGTTGTGTTAGGTTTAAGAATTTGTTCCTGTACAAATCTGTACGAAAAAGGTATCACATATTTGATGTTTTACTGAGTGGACATAAAAATTGATGTTGGACCGCTGAGTGAGATGTTGGACCTGTCGATGAAATGTTAGACCGCTTAAGTCACATTATGGGCGGACCTTAATCTCATTTGCTTTCTTTGGTGATAAACAGTGATGGATATGAAGTTTATATCACGGAACGCAGTACAAGATACAAGCATGTAAAAAAAACAATTAAAGGTATTTAAAAAAAAACAACATTTTTTGACCGTGTCCTCGGGCAAAATGAGTTTTGTCGACCCTCGACCTAAGTTTGGTTCGAAGGTCGACAGAATGCATGTTGCTCTCGAACTCCGTCAATAAATGTATAATATTTCTCGTACATGTATACAGTAGTTTATCGTTTCGATTCCGCGCATAAGTTTTAAAGACGGACGTACATGTAATAACCAAACCAAACGGCTAAAAGGATTATGATTGAAGAAAATGATTAAGTGTGCATGTAGCTGTAGACCTGTGCTCGCTGGTCTGAAAAAAAAATGGACCACGGTCACCATAAAACTACATGGACAGTTCTGTAGTTAGTGTGCATGTCGGTGTGGCTCGCCGGCTTTTGGCTTTCTTATTTTATTTTTAAAAACAATATTCCAACAGAGAATTCGAAGTAAGTTCATGTTATCATAAAACAAAATTGTAGAGCTATTGTTCTGATACATGCAGATATATAACCAGAATCTACGTGATACTCGTATTGAACAGACCGAATTTAACCTTTACATTTCACAATGTCAAGGTTTTGTTTTATCGTTCCTCTTCACAACGTTGTATACGAGAGGTGCAATTTGTCTAGATATATCGGTTGGTACATAGATGAGCTAAATAAGAACTTGTTCTTAATTTCACCCCGTAGTAAACAAGGAGCGAAAGGTACACTGTACATGCACCACACGGTTTATTTATTATTAAAAAGCATGTCGATTCTCGGAAAAGTAAACAGGTTTTTTATTTAATCTTGTACATTGTGACACAGCAACTTCCATGGAACAGATTAAAAACATAAAAACAAAGCAAACCTTTATACATCTTTCCTTCTTATATCTTATCTACACTGTACTCCACAAAGTATTCTTGAACGTTGCATTACCCCCCCCCCTCCCTTCACATGTAATCATTTTTGGTAGTTTGCTATATACCAGTTTTGCTTTTGAAAATACAATCAAAAGAATGGAACAGGGTGCAGCCCCCTTGAAGGACAGATCACTCTAAAATTTATTTTTAAGAGGGGGCGGTCTTACCGGATAATAAAATTGAAATATCGGGGGCGTAGCAACAGTGGGGGCCAGGGGGCCTGGCCCCCCACTTTTTTCCCAACCTTACTTATACTTAAGGAAATGTTAATTGAAAGCCTGGTTGCCCCCCCTTTAGTGATGTACCGAAAATGTAGTATTAGAATTGGTACTAAAAGTAGTTGACACTAAGACCCCCCACCCCCCCCCCCCCCCGAAATAGGATTTTAGACTTTGGCAATGTTTTCCTTTTTCCTTTTTTCTTTCTTTTTTCTTTTTTTTTTTTTTTTTTTTTTTTTTTTGCTTGTCAAATTTTTCAGGTAATAATTTTTTTTTTGGCTGCCCCCTACTTTCAAAAACCATGCTACGCCACTGTATATTTTACATGTTCTATGATCTATTTAATGATATAAGTGGTGAGAACAATATCATGATTTGAAATATTTTGGTCGCTTTTTCATAAATACACGTGTATAAGACCGAAGCACTTATAATCATTGATAAGCAAAATATATCTGTACACTCAGCTTTTGTTAAGTTCATTGATTATTAACCAAGCGTATATTTTTTACATAACAAAAAGGTTGTGAGAGAGAGAGAGAGGGACAGAGAGAGAGAGAGAGGTAAAAAGTTAAGGTTCGAAGAGTATAATTAAGAAATAAATAACAAGTTTATAAACGTCAATGGGAATTGAAGTGGGTCGGTCACGTGATCAAATCCTGGCCTTCTCAGAAGATTTGATCACGTACCGACCCACTTCAATTCCCATTGAAGTTTATAAACTTGTTATTTATTACTTATATATACATTTGAGAGAGACAATTTGAATATTTTCGAATTTAAATTATTGCACTAACCGTCCGTCGTAGATTTTGAAAATGACGCAAGGTGTAAATCGGCTTGCATGGCGGTTACGCTTCGAATGCAATAGGCTAAGGAATCTATTTCGAAGGGAATATTTTGTGAAAGGCTACTTGTGATCAGTAATAGTGAACAGACTGCTGTCTGGGAATATTTTTATTCGTGAAAAATGATAATCGATGCTGAAAAGACACAAGAAACACGTCCGAAGTTTGATGATTAAAAGTTGGAGGAATTTCGGTCGCCGGAAAGGAATGGATGGATCCGATGGATTGAGACACCTGTCCGAGCCATTTTATTTGTAATTTGATTAAAAACATTCTACGGTTTCAGTAACTATTTAAGGCATACTTATCGTAAAACACTGATAAACACGGAGACACTGGCGACAGCTTTACATTGAACTATACGAAAACGCCGAGGTGTTTGGCAGATGTTCATGGCATGATTGCAATGATATTTTCCAACAGATTTACACATTTATCGTGAGTAAAATTTAAAGATAAAAAAAAAGTTTATCATGAAAATTTAACCAAAGGTCTACCCAAAAAATAAGGATGAACGTTAGAGACTGTGCTGTGCAGCTGACAAAAGTGAAGAAAAATGTAAGCAAACGCTAGTCTCCTTGTTTTTTCTATATACACAGGTTGAATCGATAGCCCCAAAACTGTATGAAATACATTTTAAATAAAATAATTATCATTTTACTTGCTTATTTTGTTCAATTTTAGACATGAAAAGCAAGTAGAGCAGGCCTTTTTATAATTTATGTACCGGTATATATCATTGCGCCGTGTGATTAGGTCACGTATTGACCTCTGACCTCTGACAAACTTCATACAGAATTGGAAGATATTTTCTCTCTGTATGTTTATATAATGGAGAGATACCACAAATGTATATATTTATGTTTATGGTTAGAATGGATTAATTGATTGTATGTTGTTTAACGTCCCTCTCGAGAACTTTTCACTCATATAGAGACGCCACCACTTGCCGGTGGAGGGCTACAAATTGTGTTCTATGCTCGGTACTTAGGGCCTTTGAGCAGGGAGGGATCTTTTTCGTGCCAGCACCTACTGCGACACGGGGCCTCGGTTTATACGGTCTCATCCGAAGAACCTGTCTCCACGTCCCACAGTGGGATTCGAATCCGACGTAAAGATCAATGCCTTACTTAGCGACTCTATAGAGCATTATGCTCTAACCGATGCAATACGCTGGGTATTGTCAATTTCTTGGCAAATATATATAAAATGCGTGTCTTAATAAGGATTTAAGTTTTGAAGATGCTTTCTTGGAGCATAGACATAAGGCGTTTGTTCTATGCTTGGAACACATGTATACTTTGTGATTCTTGACAATAAAAAAGTGTCTTTAATTTTTCTATCCTCTGCCATTTTGTAATTACGGTACAATGTAAGTATATATTTCTTACGCTTCATATTGAATTGCACAATTTAGGCCTATAGATCTATATTTTAAAATAATTTAATTTCACTTGTATTAAGCAATTTCATTGGCTGAATCATTCAGAGGAACATATAATATTTTGGATAACATAACTTGCCTACGTCACAATGAGTTACGTCAAAAACTTATTACTCCGCTTGACGTTACTTTTAAAATAATGCTCAATTTGAAGTCTTTTTCCGGAGGAAATATTGACTCAATGCCTACATTAGAATTAAATTATAAGAAATGAAGCTAACTATACCGGGTAGATATATTGGTGAGAATACAAGATTAATATATGATTTAGTGCAATACACAGAGGAACATGACATCCCTGGCATTTTACTGTTGATCGATTTTGAGAAAGTATTTGATACAGTGTCTTGGAAATTTATACATAAATAATTTTGGTCCATCTATTCATTCATGGATATATACTTTTCAAAGCAATATAGAATCATCTGTTACACAAGCAGGACACCTCTCAGATTTTTTTAAACCTAGCCGAGGCTGTCGCCAAGGTGACCCAATTTCTTCGTATTTGTTTTTACTATGTGCAGAGTTTCTTGCTCTCAAAATAAAAAATAACAAAAATATAAAAGGTATTGAAATTAACGAAATAGAATATTTAATGTCTCAGTATGCTGATGATACTGCAGTAATACTAGATGGGTCTGAAAAATCCCTGAGAGCCACTATTGAGGAATTGAATCATTTTAACACACTCTCTGGGCTAAAAATTAATCTATCAAAAACACAATTAGTTTGGATAGGTAGCAAGAAATACTCAAATGAAAAATTATGTAATAAAATGAATTTTCATTGGACAACCAGCTTTAAAATATTAGGCATTCATTTTGATGTTGACCTGACAAATATTCCCAAACTTAATTATGACAAAAAGCTGGTAAAAATCAAAAGTATTATTACCCAGTGGAACAAAAGGCATACCACTCCTATTGGCAGGGTTACGCTGATAAAATCTTTACTTATCTCACAAATGAACCATCTTTTTATCTCTCTACCAACACCGTCAAGCAAATTCATAAAAGATTTGAACAATATTTTGTTTAATTTCCTGTGGAAATCTAAGGTGGATAAAATTAAAAGAAAACAAATTACTCAAGACTATCCAAATGGAGGCCTAAAAATGATTGAAATTAATAACTATATCAAAGGTCTGAAGTCATCATGGATTAAAAGATTACTGTTCAGTCAAAATTCAAAATGGAAAACTTTATTAAATGAAACTGTCAATTTTGACAAAATGTTCAAAACTGGATCAGATTACATTAATGATATTTTGCACCTTATAAGAAATCCTTTTTGGAAAGATACACTAATTGCTTTTCGAGACATTCAAGATAAAATGAAGATAAAATCATGGCAAGAATTTATAGCTCAACCAAGATGGTTTAATAAAAAAATTAAAATTGGAAAAAAGTCCATTTTCTATATTGAATGGTATAATAAGAATATTATATATATTAACGATTTGCTTGATGAGAATGGAGCATTTTTGAGTTTACAAGATCTCCAGAATAAGTTCAACATTAAAACTAATTTTCTTACATACTATGGTATACAAAATTCTATTACAACCAGTCTAAAAAGTGAGGATATTGTCAAAGAAAACAATAACCCTAGACCAATTATACCATTTTACATAAGATTATTCTGTTCATTCAAAAAAGGTACCAAAAATATGTATGACACACTAAATACAGAAGAAAATGTCACATCTTTTTACAAATCAAAATGGGGAAAATATTTCACTCTATCTAAGTTACAATGGAAAGCAATTTTTCAGTTACCTTTTATCAGTACTAAAAGTACAAAACTTAAATGGTTACAATATAGAATTAACCATCAAATCTTAACCACTAATGTATTCATGTTTAAAGTGGGGATGAAAGATAGTAAAATGTGTAATTTCTGTAATTCAGCTGAAGAAACAATTTATCATATACTGTGGGAATGTCCCCTTGTTCAAGATCTCATCAATCTATTTTTTGAATTTTGTCAAACAAGGGATATTGTTATTCCAAGAGATCCTTGCTCTTTTATTTTGGGATTAGATCTTGACTCAAGTTGTAAGAATCTGTACCAGATATTCCTAATTCTCAAATCCTACATATACAAAAAGCGGTGTCTTAATGAAACATTATCAATCCATGGACTACTTATAGATATCAAAACTCATCTTTCAACTTTGAAGTACATAGCTACCAAAAATTGTAATCTTGAAGATTTTCATAAAGATTGGGAAATTTGGCTTTTCATACTTAGAAGGCTCTGACTATTTTGCTCGACTTTTAGAATCACCAACAGTGATCAAATAAATGTTTATACAGACAAGGTTTTTTTTCCTAATTTGTTAAAAAGCAGCCTCTCTTCCCTTTCTCTTCCCTTTCTCTCTTTTCTCTTCTTTCCTCTCAATCAGCAATCATAAGATTTATCCTTATTGTACTGTATATGCTGTTATAAAATAATTGCTGATTTGTACTTGCACTTAATAAAAAAAAAATAATAAAATTAAAAAAAAAAAAAAAAAAAAAGAGAAATGAAGCTAATTTCAACTTATGTTATCCGATATAACAAAACTTGGCGCTATCAAAAATGTTACACCCCCATTGTGACGTCATTATTTTTTAAAATGACGTACTTGTATTTCTTAATTGTTTTATCAATAAGACTTTTTAGACAAAGCCATTGCAACTACATGTATAAAATAACATTGACTGATATTCGTAATATTGATGTGAAGAATTCATCCTATAAAATTACGATTTCTCAGCGATAACTGGCGAGTAATATTACGTCTTATAGCACTATTCTGTCTTATTCATGTGTTTTGGTGGTTTAAAAATGAACACATTTTTAAAAAATAAACATAGTCCGCAAAATAACACCATCGTAAATTTTTGCATAAAGAATGCTTTTTAATCAAGATTTCATCTGAGAAAATTTCAAAGTGGTGTTATGATGCGGACCTATTGAAAAATGCTTTAAAATTAAGTAGTTGATTTTTAACGATTTTTCCTGAAATACGCATTCCATGCATGTTTTGACCGCCATAAAATAGTTAAACGGGGACACATTCTTAAAATTTTGGTTTATATTTTAAGCAAGCATATATCCAACATTTATTTCCACTATAAAGTTTTGATTCAGTTGAAACTTAAATCTATAGATGGAAATTCTCGGGGCCAAATATAATAAGAAGTGAATTTTGTTCTTTAATATCTTGGAACTTATTATAAAGCCTCACATACTTTTACCCAGGGAGTATTTTACGTAATGATCTGCTAGGAATAGTTAATCAAGGTCGCAATTTATATTTTTGAACAAATTTTACACCTTCCCTCAACAAACGTTTCAGAGAAATGAAGATATGCTTAAGAAATCAAGATAAAATTAACACCGTATTATGCATGAAAATCACTTGTTTTATTTCATATTTCAAAATAAACATCAATGACCCCAACTTTTTCTTTCATTATTTTTAATAACTCGATACTTTTGATTGATCAGCACTTACATGTACATCGTGAAACGTTTGATACAAGAAACATTTTATTACCTATTTAGATTTATAAAGCCCCAAACATGTTACTTCTTAGTGCTAAAAGGTCACACAATAATTTACGCGCAATAGTTTTTAAGATTGGTTCAATGATAAATGTTACTTAAACTGTTCTATGTTATATAAGATTAAATATTTCGCCATCGTTACATCAGATAAAATATGATAAACCATAAAGTAAATAACCAAGGAGTTCTAATTTAAGTGCAAAAAGGTCAACTTATATATATAGTGCATTCTTTTTCTTTTTTTAAATTCACAACTACTACATGTATACCTCCGAAACATTTGTCCACTTCCCAGATTTATATAAACAAATGATTCAGAGACTTAAGTGGATCTAAATTAAAGTTTTAAATCCCTTAGACATTTAATTACTGGAACATATGGATAAAACTGCTGCTGCTTCAAATCAGGAACTCTCCATCAGCTACAATTTTATAACTGTATTAATCAAATTATCACAAATACTTTTAACCGGAACAACACACTTGCTTTTTCTGAACCACTCTTTAATTTTTTTTCTGGTCGATTCAACTCTAAGACATGTTTGACAAAATCATAATACTTTTGTTCTGCGTACTTCCACAACAAAGTCCACTATAATGCCGACTTTAACTTTGGTACAATACTATAACAATACACCTTTTGCTTTACACATCTTCAAATTATTTATAGCTCTAGATACTAATCCGATACTAATCCGATGGGCCGTGCTAGCCAGTTGTTTTCAGAGGACCAGTCAACATTAAGTACTAGTATCTGGATTCCAAAATCTTGAATTGAATTTCTTTAAAACTTTTTTTGGTTTTTATTGTCAGCGAATCTATCAACTGTAAATGGGGCCCATTTTTTATCACACAATTGAAAAATATTTACAGAAATAGACTAATCATCTTAAACAAAAATTTTACTAAAATAATCTGCTTAAATGTTTTCAGTTCTTGGAATCCACTCCATTTCTAATGAAATACAATTCATTAAGCATTCTTTATAGAATTTTACAGCTAATTCTTGTAAATCTTGTTTCATACAACATATTCGAGAAATGTGGATCACATTTTGATTATCGCTGTAAATTGCAACAAGTTTACTTTTAAAATAATTTTTTAAACTCTCTTAAATAAATTTTTTTATGGTAAAAACAAACTTTTCATGAATCTATCTAATCTTAAGGAAAACTGTCATACGCGAGAATGACACATTCGCAAGCTCTCTGTCTCGTGTAATAAAAAAAAACGGATAAAAAGTAACTAATAGTAGGTCGAAATGACCGAACATTTAAACATCGATATTTGATTTATATGTAAGTTTGAAAGATGTTTTGAATATTTAGCACTAATAAATATTGAAATAAAACAGATTAGATTTCTTTTCATTTAAATGAATTTTGGCATATCTGATGCATATTCTGTAACAAAAAAACCAAAAAAAAACATTTAAAAAAATGAAATAATTTCACTACAAGATTGCCAAAATTTATTAATACGTTCATATTTTAAAGAACTGGGATGAACAATGTGATAAAACTAGAAGACGCTGTTAAATGTGTTACATTATTTAGAGTTTAGTCATGTTCAGGAATGATGATATAAAACGATTAAAAATCATATAATAAAACAACTTAAGTCATATTCACGTAGGTGAAAGGAATAAATTTATTTTAGCTTTTCATTCACTAATGGTAGTAATAGTGTCAAACTAATGTGATTTTAATTGAACAAGCTATTGTAAAAGACTTGTTTGAAATTTCGGATAGAAGATTAAAAAGCATTGAGAATTACAAGAACTTAATTCTAGAGAATTTTTAAAGTAATAAAAAAGGTCTAAAAATAATTATAATTCCTGTTTTTTTACAGGTTTGTACCATCTGTCATTGAATATATAAAATAAGAAGCCAACCGTCTATAAAACAAAGGAGAAATTGGGGCCAGGATTGAATAAATTTTGTTGCTGCATTAGTGTCGGGCTCGGGATTCAGAAAATTAACTCCTCTTTGGTATTCGAACGTAGAATAGAAGTAAGTGGTCGTGACCTTCTGATACTTTCCCTCTGATTTAGTGTAGAACTGCAGACTGCACGTGCTCTCTGCCACGTCATTCAACAGCTCGTTGAACGTCATTCCGAATTTTGCTACGCCATCAGACAAAAGTGTAAGATTACAAATCCCAGCAGAATTCATTTTGAAGGACAGTTTTTGAGAATCTATCTCTCTGATTTTCAAAGTTCCAAAGATTCGATGACCGTAGTCACCAGTAAACTGACTCATTATCCATTAGGCTTGCCTGGGTGGACACTGTGTTGTTGTTTGTAGCAGACGTTCCTGTGGATTTCCATGAAGAGGGGAAACTGCACATGGTGGTGTTGTCTAGCCACGGTTTTTCACCCAGAAGAATGTCTGAGAGTACATAAGTTAACGGTGCGAGAGAGTTTGTATAATCCATGTACCAGGGCCCGTTGACAGATATGACAAATCCAGCATTCTGATCAGGGAAGAATCCAGCCACAGCGGAGTAGCCGTACCAGGTTCCGGGATGAAGCAGCTTTTTATACCCTAGAAAATAATGATAAAAAAATATATCAATAGAAATTCTAAATACAAGTTGAAGAGAATCGAAATTTATTCATTTATACGCTGAATTTTCATTAATAAAACTAGAAACAGATTAGGCATTCGAAATATAACATAAAAAATAGGCAAAATAGTTCAAAGGAAAAAAAAGACTTTATTAGGATTTTAAGCAACGGATGTGCTTTCAAACAGAAATTTTCATTTACCTTGACCATTGCCCTATAAGTTTTGTTCGAGGTTGCTTTACAAACGATAATTCTATGGGTGATTTATAAACTAAATAGGGCCCCAAGAATAGCAAATATGATTCAGAGAAGAATTTTACAAAACAGAGGCCCAGGGGTACATTGAGCACTATGGCAAATAAATATAAAAGACGTGTACACACAAACCTCTATATGACCCGCCATACCACCCGTAACCGTACCAGGTCCCGGAGGCCTGCACAGGAAAATCCTCGTCAAGACGGAATCGATTTCTGGAAAAAGCATCTAATAACATTTGTGGTTCAATGATTTCCTTGAAAACATCTGGATGAATTAATTGATATCCATCCACTGTTTTTCCTCCAGAGGCCATGAATCGAATCCATTTCGCCAAATCTTGAGGTGAGGCAGCAATACATCCGGCCGGTCCAACATCTCCAATTCTGTGAGAGTATTTAATGGAAAACGTTTAACAGATACATGTATGTGATTCTTGACCCCTTGATCTTGAAGTACTTTTTAAGAAATTAACATTAAACTGAGTTTGCCTTAACTTTTAGAATGAGAAGAGTGGCTTGAGCAAAATTAATTTTTAAACCGGTAATTCATCAGCATTTGGAAACACTGTGTATTATTTAGATGTAGGTTAGTCTCGCCTACCTCCCAGGACTGGACCCACATATAGGAGTTATTTGTAACAACCTCTTATAAATGCATAAAACACTATTATAGTGTTTTAAAATCCATGTACAAGACAATCTAAAGATAATTTATCATTACCGTAACACTGATGTCATTACCGAAACGATTTGATTCAAGGGATTTGTTTCGGTAAGGACAGTTTCGGTAAAGACATTTTGAAATGTTAAACAGCATATAGAGGGCGCTACTTGCCAAAAGGGGTTAAATAATGTACAACACAATTCAAAACAAATCTATATATCTTTCTTAACAATTGTATTTTTCCTAGGTGATCGTACTTTTATTGTAGCAAGCATTTGGTAATGACACTGAATAAACATACGCTCGAAAGTAAGACCATTTACAATTTACTATCTGCTTACTTACCCACAGGAGAACATTATGACTTATATCAAAGATGGCGGTTTCTGAAACTTTTAATCACGTGGCTTCTTTTTTTGGATTTTCTTTCTTGTCTCTGATATTTTGCAGTTTTCACCGTTTCGGTAATGACAAGAATATCAGGGACACCGTTTTACAAACAATAGATTAATATTTAAAAAAAAAGAATATAGTAGTAACCCGTATCTTTTTAAAATCAACAATGAATATTTTATTATACCTTAGCAATCTCGACAGGTTAAATTTTGACATCAGTTTTCACACACGCATATTCAATATTACAATTTTGATTTTGTAGTTTGGGACATGGCATTTCAAAGCAAGTCCATGAAGTTAATTTTTTTAGAAGTAATGTTGCTTTCAGAGGTGTCCTTATTGTGTGTATGCATATCTATTATCTCCTTCTACAATATTCCAGATTTATTTTTAAAATCTCATAAACCAGGTATTGCTCAACACATACTAAAATGACGGGACACCATTTGGGTCTCTATTCGTAGAATGACCCGTAAAGAATTTGAATACTTACTGGTATATATCCTGATTTCCTGGTCGTACTCCTTCCCCGGCGGAATGATATGGGAGTGCGTACTCCGACTGAGAACTGTTTGGATAAATATTGGTCCCACAAACAGCCTGAAACATTCCTAAAGCCCGCAAAAGTTTCTAGTCAATCAGTTTTTCATATTCTCGGCCAGTCCACACTTCCGCCACGTGACCAGCTATTGCGTACAGAAGGTCGTTGAAGATCCATGTATCCCGAAAAGAAGCACTTTTTGGTAAATACAGTGGACCTTCAGATATCCGGACGCCAGATATCCGGATGCTTCAGTATCCGGACGAATTTTCATCAGGACGGAATTTTTGAAATGTTATTTTTTTTTTGTTAACTAGTGATTCAGGTATCCGGACGCTTCACATATCCGGATAAATTGCTGGGAACCAAAGTGAGGGTCCACTGTACTTTAATCTCCTGAAATCACATAATTATTCAAATATCTGTTTCCGACTTTAAAGGTATTTATAATTAAGAAATAAAAAAAAAATTCCGAAGAAAAAATAAAAATATTTCCTTTTAATTACTACAGAATTTTTACGATTAATATGAAAATAATTTTGTAATATATCTTACTTAACAAATTCATCCCGGCCTATTTTCGGTAGCCCTCCGGTAGATGTATACATCCGCGGGACTAAACCCCGTGTGTTGGCTCAGTAGATCCTTGATTGTCAATTTGGACTCCAGAAATTTATCCGGCAGTTTGAAGTCCTCTTTAAATACAGCAGACAGTTTTGTATTCCAGTCTCGCCTGTAATCATTATGCTTAGAATGTAATCAGAAACAATGTACATTTATCGATGAAGTTGTATACACCATGACAATCATGACATACGATCTAGGGCAATGCTATACTATGATGCCTTCATTGTTTACTGTTTACATATTTACAACTTATATATCAATTAAGGACAGACGAGACGTTTCTTAATAATAGATAAAATTTTCAAAGATTCTGTCATTGAGGTATTGCTACTTAAACATGTTTACTCACAAAAATTCGAGGTACCTTACCAGGCATTTCTGCAAGATACCAGGGGTAGTTTTTCTTATATAATCCTTTTGGGAGGAAAAACAATTTTCAAGTTTTAAATGTTTGAGTGTTTGGATTTTTTAAAGACGTTTAGAAACTGGTTTAGAAATCAGAATGTAATTAAAATTTTGAATATTTTCCATACATTACGAAGATACACGTAACAAATTTTGAGGAACGTCTCGTCTGACCTTAAGAGCCAGTCCGCGAGAAAACCATGCAAAATTCAAAACATTGTCCGAATGGAAGGTTGCAACTTGGTAGTTTTCAGTGGCTTAAAATTTTCTACATAAAGGTAGAAGTCAGAATATCTACATAAAAATGTTGAACCCTGCATCTATTTTTAGTAACAGCTCATTTGCATATTTGTCGAAAATCACACAAAATTTAATGGAAAATCTATATAAATTGATCAAGTCAAAAAGAAAAGATTAATAAATTCATTTTCAAGTTCAGGATATTAAATATACGAGTGTTTCTAGTACCCAATCGTTTAACCCCATCCACCTCCCCACAATTTACATAATAGTGGTAGTTTTGAAATGGATAAAATAATGAAAAATGATAGGGGTTCTGGAGGGGTGTTTCTAAAACGAAGAACGGAAAACAGAACAGAAAACGTTTTATATCTTTTATCACTTTAAATACACAAATTTATAAACAATATATATTTCATAAATTCAACCCTCCATTATTTAATGCAGGTTGGTTTATTCATGTTCATAAATCATTTCTTACTCACGAAAATCGCAGTCATAGCAGTGACGTAGAAACTATTTTGAAAGGGGGGATTTAACTTACCTGAAATCAAAGCGAAAAAAAGAAGGCGATTGTTTAATTTTAGGAGGTCACAGGCGAGATAAGAGTAAATTCCAGCATCCTTTAGTTTCTCAAACTTCTTTATGGAGTATCTTGTATAACATCTGTCAGTATTTTTATAATATTGCGCCAGTTTAATTTGAAATTGGCAGAAAGCCTGGAGTATCTTGTATAACATCTGTCAGTATTTTTATAATTTTGCGCCAGTTTAATTTGAAATTGGCAGAAAGCAAACAACTTACTGAAGGCTCAAAATGTATATGAATGATACTAAAATAGAGTCTGTTTGAATTTAAATACTTGAAATCTGCCTTTTATTAATTAAAGAGAAACTATTAAACTTACAAAATTAAAGAAACATGAATATTCAAATATTCATGTGATTGTTGAAAAATTGCAAGTAAGCCAATACAATTTATTATGCTTTTTAAGTTCTAAACAAGTGGCAAAATACCAATCCTCATATTGGGTAATTTCTGACAATTTGGTTTAATTTATTGTTTAGAGTTATATTTGTACAATAAAATAAAATAAATAAATTTCAAAGATTGCTCTTCGAAGATTTGGGCACTCAATTTGTAATACTTTTAGCATTTCTTGAAAATTAGCATGATGCCAATTTTCAAGAGTTATCTGCCCCTTTGATATATTGCTTATTTGATTATGATAAATGTCAGTTTTGAAAGAACATAGTCTTATGTTACTTAAAAATACCTTAATAGAAATGTAAATTTAAATGTGAGTAAAATAAATCAAATGTGAATTTTACCATTTTTCTTGATTTTTTCAAGTTCATTTGTACTTAAATGTGCAAAAAGGAGGTGGCGCTGACTACGGCTGCCATATTGCATGATGGGAATTTTTTGGTCATTTTTGAATAACATATTGTAAAGTCTAACTACCCACCAAATTTCATTAAGATATGACAACCTTCGATTCGGACAGTTCTGCATGGTTTTCTTGCGAACTGGTTCTTTTATTAAAATTATGCAATCCTTAATGATGTGTTTTTTTCTGTTTAAAAACTAAAAGAAATACGATTTATTAATCTTGCTGCCTGGCATTAAAATTTACTTCATACGATGATTTAATTAAATTTAAGATTTATGATTAACATAAAAAAACAGATAGATGTTGTGATGCATTTTCTGGACTTTATGCTAAAAAGAGTGGTGATTACGCCTCATAGTCATAACTTCTTCATTGACTGAATGCTATCATTTAGTACAGGTTATGAAGATGGGCGTATAAGGCGGGAAGAATGCCTATAGCGTCAGATATTAAGAAACCACATTTGATATGCAAATCGACATTTTGATTTTATTTCTCATTATTGAAATTTATCAAATTATGAAAAAAAAATCTGAGAGAAAATAAACATCTTGAAAAATTTCATTTATAAAAACATTAGACGGGTATACGCGGGATTCGAACCCCTGCAATACCGAAGTAACCAACTGATTTGAGACTAATATGGCCTATTATGATTAGGAGCATTTAAATCACGTTTGTGATATGACCCTTGACTTAATGAACCTGGAAGTATTTTTCAAAAAGTTGCGAGTGTTTTGTCATAAATGTGTACTATTAATGTATAGTGGGTCTTCGCTCCATTTTTTTTTTCTTTTTTTTTTTGTAAACAAAAGAAATTTATTTTATACATGTAAGTTTCATTTTTACTTGCACAGCGGTTCTGGAGAAGAAGATTTTTAACATTGTTATGGGACGAATTCACTAGAACACACTGTATCCCATTTCTTTATTAGTAAAAAGCTAAAATCAAAACAAAACAAACAATCAGTTTACAATAAATCAATAAAATGCAATAATAATGACAAAATAATTCAGAATTTTCAATTATAACCATAATGTGTTTCCATAGCTTTCTAATATCTTATGTAATAAAGATCACAACTGTGTTCCATACTTTTTAAATCAATTAGCAACCACGTGTATCATGTTTCGTTCAATTACTACACAAATAAAGCTTGATTTCACATCAATTACATAGAAAAAGATGGATTCGATTCATATCGACATAATATAGTGTGATATTGTATGCATATACAACATTTCAATTGCAAACATCGCAATACACAAATCTGCGCACTATGCAGAAAATAGGTCATGTCAGCCAACCGACAAATCAAGAAATTGTGCATCTTAACACAGTATGCATTCTTATGCACCTTAGAATAATGATCTATTACATAAGTTTACACAATTAAAGCATTTAAGTATACAACTTACACTATGGAACTGCATTAATCACTGCAAATGAAGTGAGACAACGTGCTCTGCTCTTGCCGACATTACAAAAACAAAAGTAAGTCGTACGTAAAATGTTTCGTAAAACATCACACTCCCCGCCTAATATCCTAAGGATATTACTTAACTCAAACATACAACATATATAAAAAAAAATAAAAACAAATATCACGTTACATCATAGATGACTGTAAGAATGAACAATTGAGTTTAAGTCAATCAATTAACAGTACCAACTCTGTAATTGGTCTAATGTATGTAGTGTCCTTGCCATCTCTGACAACACGAACTTGAACAGTTCTGACTTTTTGATCACTATCACTCTTGAAAACTTGAACGATTAGACCCATAGGCCACTGTCCACGGTGTAACTCCTTTTCACGTAACAGTACCACATCCCCTACTTTTATATCCGGATGTTCAGACTGCCACTTTGTCCTATGCTGGAGATGTTGCAAATATCCATCCTTCCATCTCTTCCAGAAGGTATCAGAAAGATGTTGCACATGTTTCCACTGCGCTTTATATATTTCCTTGATGTCCGATGAATCCTTTGGAAGAACGTCAGGGAAACTTTTCTGGGTAAGTAGCATTGACGGACTGATGACGTACGGATTGTCAGGATCACACGACACAGAACAGATTGGTCTAGAGTTCACGATAGCGCACACCTCACACATGAAAGTACACAATACTTCATGGGATAACTGCTTCATATTAGGGTTAAGTAACATGGAATCGAGTATCTTCCTAGAGATCCCGATCATTCGCTCCCAAGATCCTCCTCTGTGCGAAGCATGGGGTGGGTTGAATGTCCATGTTATTTTATTGTCATGCAGGTAATCTTTTAGTGGTCCCTTTTCTGTATATATTGCTTCTGCTTGAATGACGTCTAGAGCACCTACAAAGTTAGTCCCTCTATCAGACCGTATTTCCTTGACCGGACCACGCAAGGAAACAAAACGTCGTAATGCGTTTATGAATGATGAGGCACTCATCTCTTCTATCACCTCTATGTGGATAGCTCTCGAAGTTAGGCAGGAAAAGAGAACAGCCCATCTCTTGCTGTGTGATAATCCTCCTCTAGTCTTGCGTGCGACTATAGACCATGGGCCAAAAACATCGACTCCTATGGCAGAGAAAGGTGGTCCTGGTGTGACACGGTCTGCTGGTAAGTCACTCATGCGTTGACACTCCAACTTCCCTCTAAGTTTCTTACACACAACACACTTGTGTATGATAGAATTGACCAGTTTCTTGCATCCAACAATCCAAAAACCACTTGATCTCACTTTGCCCTCTGTAATAAGCCTCCCTTGGTGGTACACTTTCTCATGTAAATGAGTCACAATAAGTTTTGCAACATGAGACTTTGCGGGCAAGATGATGGGATTCTTCTCATCAAAGGATAAAGGAGCTTGGTTGAGACGTCCCCCAACACGCAAGATGTCCTGGTCATCTATGAACGGATGTAAATTCAAGATGCTGCTCGATGAGGGCAACAATTTACTGTCTCTGATTAGTTTGATTTCTTCCTCATAGAAGAATGCTTGGACCGTCCGTATGATGAATAGTTCTGCTTCCTGAGTGTCCTTGACACTTTGTGATGGTGAGTTGATGTTTCCTTTCCTCAACTTGCAGATTTTCTTCAGATTTGTAATGGCTCGAACTAAACTTTTCCAAGTGGAGAAGTGTTCAAATCGTGTCACCAATGGTGTGTGTATTTCAGTTTTCTTCACATTGACTTCTGGGCGTATCTCTTTGTCCATGTCTGGAGAAATCAATGGAAAGGTAAGTATTTCTTCATCGGGTTGAGGAGACCTTAGTAGAGGCGGTCCTCGAAGCCAATCTCTCTCAGCTAGCTGCTCCACAGATGTCAAACATCTAGTTCCTATGTCTGCTGGATTTTGTGAAGTTGGTACAAAACTCCACTGCTGAGGTTTAGATCTTCTGTGTATGACACTAACCCGATTAGAGACGTAGTTATAGAATCTGCGAGTCTGATTGTTCAGGTACCCTAGCACCACTTTGCTGTCTGTATAGTAATTAGCAGAATCTGGGTCAATATCTAAGTGTCTAATCACAATCTGGGCTAATTCTGTGCCTAAAACAGCCGCACATAGTTCAAGACGTGGAATTGTTGTGGACTGAAGTGGAGCTATCTTCGACTTTCCGATGATGAATCCAACCTGAATGTCACCTGAACTGCTAACTGTTCGCAAGTACACTACAGCTGATATCGCCTTCTCGGAAGCGTCAGAAAAGACATGCAATTCCTTCAAATCAGCACAGCTTAAGGAAAGTGGAGTGAACATTCTCGGAATGTGTAAACCTTCTAGACTGTGAAGGGAGTCTTTCCATTCTAGCCACTCTTTCTCCCGACCTTCAGGAAGCGGATCATCCCAGCTGCTGTTATGCTCACCCATCTCTCTGTACAGGATCCTGCCATGTATCACAATGGGCGCAATGAAGCCAAGAGGATCAAACAAGCTGTTGATGACAGAAAGCAGTCCTCTCTTTGTGAATGGTTTTACTGGAATGTGTGTGTTGTAGGTGAAGCTGTCCGCATTTATATCCCATGCCAGACCTAGACTTTGCTGGACAGGTAAGTCGTCTGATCCGATGTCCAGTGCCATCAAGTTCTTTTCCAAGTCCTCTGATGGGAAAGCTTCCATGACTTCCACATCGTTGGATACGATCTTATGCAGTCTGATGTTAGCTTTCTTTAATGCACTTTGAGTTCTCCTTAAAAGGTCAATAGCTTCGGCACTTGTAGGTAAGGAGATAAGTCCGTCGTCCACGTAGAAATTCCTGATCACATATTTTCTTACATCTTCGTCCTGATCTTCTACAGTTTTTCTTAGACCGTAGGTTGCGACGGCTGGGGATGGTGTGTTTCCAAACACGTGAACCTTCATCCGATACTCCATTAAATCTTCCTCTGTGTCATTGTTCTTATACCAAAAGAACCTCAAGAAGTCTCTATCTTCTTCTCTTACGAGGAATGAATAGAACATTTTCTCAATGTCTGCCATGATAGCGACTTTGTTCATGCGGAATCTCAACAGAACACCTAATAAGTCATTGGTCATATTTGGTCCTGAGAGAAGCACATTGTTAAGGGATAGACCCTCAAACTTCACCGAAGAATCAAACACTCCACGTATCCTGTCTGGTTTCCTGGGATGGTACACTCCGAAAAGAGGCAAAAACCAACACTCTTTTCCTTGTGGAACTGGTGGAGCGACCTCTAATGCACCACTCTCTGTGATAGATTTCATGAAGGTAATCATGTGTTCTCTCTTAATAGGATTCCTTTTCAGATCACTGTCCAACACCTGTGCACGTTTCAGGGCTTGAAGTCTGTTATTCTGCAGCTGAGGTCTTGGAGATCTAAAGGGAAGTGGAGCCTTCCAACGTCCATCCTCATCTTTCACAAAGCCTTCATCCATGATTTTAATAAACTGATGATCTTCAAGAGACAGACCGACCTGATCATCATCTGCTTTTCTTTTGAAGACATGGGCTCCAATGTCCTCATGGTTAGATGTGTCGTCCTCAGTGAGATGAAACTTGTTCGGACATGGTTGGAAAATGGACTGCCTTTCACTAGTTATAACATTTGTCTTATAAACACTAACGTTTGAAGGCCTGTGTGCCCTGTTGAGACATACGTCTCCAATCACAACCCAACCCAGTCTAAGCTGTAGAGCGAAAGGTGAGTTCTTTGGTCCTAGTCTCTGAGATTGAACATGATGAGCTTCCAAAAGATCTCTACCAATTAAAACCAAAATCTCAGCGCACGGATCTATGGGTGGTAGAGGTAAGTCCTTCAGATGCGCATGGTGTTTTATTACCTCGAAGGTGGGTATTTCATGTTTTTCGTTAGAGATCTCGTCACATTCGGTGATTGTTGGCATCTCCATTACCACAGACCCATCCATTGTCGCAACCATTAGGTTAGATATCCGTCGACCGCTTTTCTGTACACGTCCGGCACAGGATGTTAGTGTGAAGAAATGGGCTTGGGAATTTGGTACACCCATAAAGTCAAAGAGTTCAGGCTTTGCAAGGGTAGCATTGCTCTGATCGTCTATTAGTGCATATAGAGTCAAGCACTTCTCCGGGTCATCCTTCGGATAGACGTTCACTAGGACCGCTTTCGCACATGAGCGTCCTTGGAAATGGGCTCCGCATACGGCGGTACATTTTGATAGAATCTGTTCTCCTCCTTTGAGAATGCGCTCCCCGCCATTCTGCTCAGGGGTTGCCTGGCTGTCTGGAGGCCTGTGGAGGGCTGTGGGGTGATGCACACTTCCGCACTCTGTACATTTAACACTTACATTACAAGATTTGAATACATGAGTGTCAGATTCGCAGCATTTATAGCACAGATTTTGTTCCCTAAGAAACTGTTTGCGTTCACGAATCGACTTCTTTCGGAATGCCTTGCACTCATTTAAAGTGTGACCCATTCCATGAATTGGACACTTTTTCTGGACACTAGAACAGCCTGTAGTTTCTGTGACACCTGTCTTCTTCACTGAGAAGGTTCCTTGCTGACCGCGATTTTGCTGCTGTGGTTTATAATTAGGATTGTCTGGCTTGGTCACTAATCCTGGGTCATTTAGCATCCTTGCAGATTCTTCAATAAAGTCACAAAATATTTCAAACGGTGGATATGACACATTATGTAGCAGTTTGTATTTAGATGCCTTTGTGGTCCACTTGGACTGCAAACTGTACGTAAGTTTTTGTAAAATAGGAAGAACTCCTACAGAAGTGTCAAAGTATGCGAAGAGAGGTCCTTGTTTGGGGTCATCCTTTAGCGATTTTATTTCGCAAAGTAGGTCTGACAAGTCATACAACTTTTTCATGTCGTTGTTCCCCAACCTCGGAAATTTGGCCAATTTTAGCCGTATTGCAGACTCAACTAATTCTGGCGAACCGTATCTCTCATGAAGTCTTCTCCAAAGGGCCTCACAACCCCTTACTGGGTTATGGGTTGTTGTGGCCTTCACCCTTCTTGCGTGTTCTCTTGATTCTGGTCCCAGCCACCTTATAAGTAGGTCTAGTTCCTCTGCCGGTGATACGGAGGCTTCCTGTATTACGGACTTGAAAGTAGTTTTCCATGCCAAGAAATTCTCAGGTTTATCGTCAAAGTTCACTAGTTTGTTAATCATTAGTTCTTTCTTAAGAAGAAAACTTGTAAACTCGCTGTGTTTTGGTTCAAATGGATCAAGTGCACGACATGGTGAAAGCATCCTTGTGGACTCGACTGGCTGTTGGTGAATTTCCTCAACATATCTTCTGGTTCGCTTCATAGGGTCCTCCCTCTCCAGAACTGGTCCGACTATAGACTGTGATGAGATTGATATGCAATCTTGCATGTTTTCCAATGTGCGTAATTTGGCTTCAGCTACTGCAGCATCTCTTTGGGCTCCAAGAACCTCCAAATCAACTTGAATAGATGCCTGTTCCTTCCTAAGTTTGGCTTCTCTCTGTGTGTACTCTAATTTCGCCTTTGCCTCCTCAGCTTCCATACGTTGTTGAGCTAATGAGATGCTGTGAGATGAACTACGAGATGAATGTGAAGTCCTTTGGGAGCGAGCAGATGTATTATCTGGAATAACCTTTGGTTGAGTAGGACTCACTCTTGGTTCCGTTTTGACCTGGATTTGTTTCGGAGTGTAGTCAACAAACGATTTCCTCATTGCATCTAATTCGTGCATAAAGTCATTCACCTTGTCTTCCAGTGAACGCATTAGTAAGTCTTGTGATGCCTTTTCTCTGTAGCTCTCATCTGAGTTTGATCGTTCTAGGAAAGCCATGAAATCTTCATGAAGATCACGATACTCCAACATCAGTCTGCCAATTCTGTCTCTCTGTAGAACATAAGACTCTTTTGAATGTGAAGCCTTTTCTTTCATTTCCTCTTCCAATTTCCTTCTGAGTTTTTTCTGTTTATTCCAGAAACTTGTCACTGTTTGTTCAAATAGTTCCTTTCCGACAAAGGTAAGTTTTGTTTTTCTCTTTGGGCGACCCATGGCCTCATGTGTTGGATCATCTGGATCCATCGCTGCAGTGTGCTGAATGCTGATCCAGTCTTTTTACTGTTATGGGACGAATTCACTAGAACACACTGTATCCCATTTCTTTATTAGTAAAAAGCTAAAATCAAAACAAAACAAACAATCAGTTTACAATAAATCAATAAAATGCAATAATAATGACAAAATAATTCAGAATTTTCAATTATAACCATAATGTGTTTCCATAGCTTTCTAATATCTTATGTAATAAAGATCACAACTGTGTTCCATACTTTTTAAATCAATTAGCAACCACGTGTATCATGTTTCGTTCAATTACTACACAAATAAAGCTTGATTTCACATCAATTACATAGAAAAAGATGGATTCGATTCATATCGACATAATATAGTGTGATATTGTATGCATATACAACATTTCAATTGCAAACATCGCAATACACAAATCTGCGCACTATGCAGAAAATAGGTCATGTCAGCCAACCGACAAATCAAGAAATTGTGCATCTTAACACAGTATGCATTCTTATGCACCTTAGAATAATGATCTATTACATAAGTTTACACAATTAAAGCATTTAAGTATACAACTTACACTATGGAACTGCATTAATCACTGCAAATGAAGTGAGACAACGTGCTCTGCTCTTGCCGACATTACAAAAACAAAAGTAAGTCGTACGTAAAATGTTTCGTAAAACATCACAAACATTGATATCCTATATATTCCTATGTTAAACCTTGATCAGCCATTGTGACCCCGCCCTACACCCTGGGGTTATGCTTTGAACAAAATTCAATTTTTACTATCCATTATCCAAAAATGCTTCCACATGAGTTTCATCTTTCCTGGCCCAGTGGTTCTGAAGAAGAAGATCTAGAAAAAAATTCCTTTATATTCCTATATAATTCTGTGATCGGCCATTTTAGCCCTGCCCTATCCCCGGGGGTCATGATTTGAACACACTTTAAATCTAAACTACATGAGGATGCTTCCTTGTGTGTTTTACGAGGGTCGTTCAATAAATAATGCAACATGTCATCTAAAAGTAAGAAAAATACGTAAAACATATTCTTAATAGTTCCGTAAACTTTTAAGGCATTCCCTGTTACCAGTTACATGTGTCTTAAGTCTTTAAATCCACGAACAGAAATCCTCAGCATACTTATCTTTAGGGGTACCCCAAAGACACTGAGAAATATCATTTCTCATGACATATCTGACATTGTAAAATCTTCCTTTGACTGTTTTCATGTGTTTTGGGGACGAAAAGATTTCACAGTGGCTGCAACTAAACTAATGTGGGTCATTGAATAGTCCTGTATACTTTCTTTTCTTCAAAATCTTATTCTGTCTTTAAGCGTATATCCAGCTGCGTTGCTAAACACAGGAAAAATACCATGGTCACCGAATTTTAGACTTCCTTTGCAAAAAATCTGTTCATCTTTCATTTATGCGATTTGAAGATAAAATTTACTATCGATAGTTCTTCATTAAGATGTATGATCATGGACATCTTTAAATATATGAAAACTAATAAAACATGTTTGCAGCCATTTCTTCTCTTTATCATAATTTAATGAAACCCTTTTCTTTGATTCCACATTTTTTATCATTAATCATATTCTTATGACTATAAGAAGAGCACCAATGTTTAGTCATACATTAAGCAAGTTTATCAATTCTTCAACTCTGTTTAAAAATTTGTTTTTTTTTTAAAGTAAACTGTATGTACATTTAACAAATGTTCTTTCTTGGGCGCGCATTTGTGAGAAAATATGGCACCTATCTGATTGAAGAATTGTTATATGGTGTTCCTTTGTCAGAATTCTAAAAAAAAAAATGCTGTGACGATTTTATGTTAAGTATTTTAACAATATCTTTCCATGTAAATATAGCATTTTCAAATTACATGTGGAACATAAAGTCGATATTTTGTGATGTCCCCACAATTTTCAATTGACCATATTGACTGTTATATTTGAACCCTCGTTTTTGACTTCTAAATTATTGAATCCATCTGAAAAGTATAAAGTAAAAAGTGCAGTTTTCAAATATTTATTTTTATCTTCTTGGCGGAGATCATTTATAAACAGATTTCAGCTCAGTGTAGTGACCATGCCTACTTTAAAAATGAATATCTTTGTGAAGACACTTTGAAAATTTGTGCGGTTTTCTGTGTAAAGTGGATCTTTAATGGAACTTTTCAAATATATATGAAAAAATAAAATCAAATGCCTCAACGTTTTTTTAATGTATGTTAATGTATGCTAGAAGTATAATAAACTTGAAAATAACCCTCACTTGTTAATAAAATTTGACAGGAAAAAATAGCCTCTCCTTAAAGGAGATGAAGTTTCATCAAAATGGACTCATTGCAGCTTCCATAGTTTTTACGAGGGTTATTTCCCTTTGCCCATACATTCTCATATTATATATGTCTACCCAAATGTTTTCATAAATTATTTACAAGATATATTCATTGAGACAATTTTTTTACTTTGGGGAACAGCTTTCATCTCTTTATCTCTCATCTATTTTGTCATTGACGTAACAGACACTACACTAAAAAAAAACTCCTAAAAGTCATTAAGAAGACTAGTAAATTTACTGATCATTCGATCACTACCTTGAAGAGTTTTATACTGGGTATTTAGCAGATTCACTCTAGATTCATTAGCAATATTCACTCTAGGTTATCTAGAAGCCATACGACCCCGTAACCTACTACATGTACCTAAACAAGAGATTCACTATATGTATATACATATACTACAGAAGTTAAATAAACTAGGTTTTTTTCTTCAGCTTACCCGACAGACTGACTCTGGGCGTCCCGGGCCTCAGTGATCAGCACTCCTAATAACGCCGCTGTGAAGGCTTTACCAAGGGAGACAATATATATTGGCGTTGTTTCTGTAAAACTGACAATCGGGTCCAGTCGAGCCTGTCCGTATCCCTTGGTAAAAGTTTGTCTACCCCGTACCATCGATAGTCCTAATCCTTTAAAACATCAATTCTGAGAAGTATTATTGAAAGCGGGTGTTTTGTTACATGATCCCACTTATTCTTCTCCTCTTTTTATGATAAACCGTTCAGTTAAAAGAGCACATTTTTAACATATACCGGGTACATGTAGGTCACAGCCAAGGTCACAAGGTCATTGATCTTGGTGTCATTTGTAAGAACTTGATAAGTTAAAATGCATACCAAATATAAAGTCTCTGTCTATCATGATTCAAAAGTTATGGTGAAAGTTAAAAAAAAAGCTATTTTTTTTTTTTAGCATAAAGAACAAAGTCAAGGTCACAAGATCATTGACCTTTAAATTAGATTAATCAGTGGAGTATGTATGCCAAATATTAAGTCTCTATCTTTGTTCATTCAAAAGTTATAGCAGAAGTTAAAGTTTAGCATAAACTATGTTTAGCATATAGGTCACAGTCAAGGTCACAAGGTCATTGACCATGGAGTGATTTAAAAGAGCTTAATCAGTAGTGTTCATGTATACCAATGATTTCATTTCATTCATGGTTCAAAAGTTACGACGATTGAAGGTTAAAGTTTGCAGACAAACAGACATAATTTATTGGAGCCTACATTTTGTTTTATTTATCAATTTTTCATCCAGATTATTGCAGAATGTAATTTCCCAAAATAAACATAAACATACACTTCGGAATTATTACATTTTAAGTTTTGCGCAGAGAAGAGAAAACTGTAATCACATACGTTTTAGATTTGATATCATTTCTTCATAGAATATTTCAAATGACATTTTGATTCAACACATGTTGATTTCGGATCGATGTTTCACAAAATTAACATAAACACTATCAACAGCAAAGGACAAGGTAAGATAACGACAGATATTGGCCGCTTTTTTCATATAAAGATATCAGAGGATGTCTCACCTGGTATGTTTTTGCATTTCATCAGGTCTGTTACCATGGAATCTATTAATAAGGTTTCATTAGGAGAAAAAGTATCCTGGCACCATCCAAAGCTCCAGATTGAAACACACTTTAGAAACAAGGACAGATAACGAACCATAGCTCACTGCAAAGGTACAACAAATTAAGATTTGGAATTTCGAAGACAAGGTTTAAAGACTGTGCCGCACAAAGAAGCTAAAGATATCCTCAAAAAGCTTATGGAATCTTTTCTTATAAATTAACAAATTTTGCGAACAAACTCCGTATCGGCTGTATAAGAGTTCTTACTTAAGCCTGTAGGAATACACTGGGTATAAGGTTATGTCAGTAAATTATATTCAGATTTCAATCTCAAAGTACATGTTATTATCGTAAATTCAATTAAAAGTGTCTTCTTTTTCGATTAACAGCCTCGAAATAACATTAAAAAGAGTGAAGTGGTGTTTTTGGTTTGCGAGAAACAGCACACTTTTTGTGCGCTATAAATTTATTTTTTCAATGGTCGGCACAGTAGCTCTCCAGTCGGTCAATATTTTTTTCTGGAGAGCTGCAGTTCTGCAGCTACAAAATGTGCAAACCCTTTCCGTTTATGTCCGATCTCACTCATTGTTGAGAGGTCTAGAAAGTCAGATGATATCGAACCCGACATCAAAAAGAAAATCGAGGTAAATATTTACCATTAACGGGCGTGGATATAAATGTACAGTTATTATCAATTTGTAACACGATGAGTTTGTGAATATATCTGAGTAAGCTGTGTTTATGTTCTATAAATAAATGTCGATTAAAGGAAAATAACGAAAAATAAAGTTTCTAACAAGTAAAGATAAAATGTCAATGAGCACCCGTAGTTCATGATGTATAACAATGTACGACAGTAGCTTTTGTAACATGTAAAAAGAAAATGCCTTTAATGAAATTGGTATTTACAGAAGTTTAAAAAAAATACATCACACATACATAAGGGAGGGTATATCTTATTATTATCTATTTCTTTTCCTCGGTAAACTAGTAACGGGACTCTGATGAAGTAATTTAGTTACGCTGTAAGCCTCTGTGATAAACTGTAAGAAGAATCTGATATTATAGCAGAGTATAGCTGGTTTTTGGAATAGTCCTGTGAGCAGTAAAAAAAATTGAACTTCCCCCGCGCTTTCGTTGGATTTCAGCTGTTTCTCGAGTCCAGCTAGTTATCATTTTATCAAAATTTTTTTTTAAGTCATGAAAATTATGAATTTAATAGCATAAAATGACTGTTAATATCACATATCGGTATATACCCCGGATATAAGAAATATGTAGCGAAATGTTGCATATTAACTACGAATTCATGTAATGTGGATTTAAAAATGTATGGAAATCGAATAATAAATTAATTCGTTAATTTATTTCATTATGATGTTTGAAGAACATTTAGAGTTATTCCCCTTAGACCGTATGACTGGTCGCAGTGCCTATTAAAGGAAAAATACGGTGTGATATGATGATTTCCTTGGTTTTCTTTTCAATGTTTCCCACAGTTTTGAAGTGATTTCTGTGTAAATTTGGTTCATTTCTCGTAAATTGGGTTATTGTGCGAGGTAGATATATCAAACATGTAACATACGTGTACTACGTACTATTCACTCAGAGATTGAGGCGTGATAGTCCTACAGTCAAATCACAAACAACCTTAAGCTCAAGGAATGTTCGGAGAAGGGAATATCCCTCCTTGTAACCCATCTGCAAGACGGAATTTAATTGTTGATTTTTACGATCAAGGAGGAGAAAATAAATTCGCCCTTTAATGCGAGTACTCCTGTG
>NW_026930411.1:0-40401 GCF_032062105.1 Saccostrea cuccullata | reverse complement strand
ACGTCATGTTGACAATTTTGCTGCGATCAGTGATTTGTTTATAAACTGTTGTCTGGGATTTACATGTATCTAGCAACTATTTTTAATGCATTGATAAGTTTTGATGTTGTTTATTATGCTAATACAGTTTAAAATTGCTAAGTATTTGAATTCCTAGTACTATGAGGAATACAAAATGAACCTATTTTTGTGTGACGTCACAGTAAACATTTCCCATATAAATAATAAATTAGGCCCCTGCCCCTTTTTTCAAGCCTTAACAATGCTGCGTACATGTACCTGTAAACTGTATATAATTCTTGTTTTAAACTTTATCAAAAACAGGAAAATATGCATATTCTATAAATAAGGATTACCTGTGGTAACCTTGGGATTGAATACATAGGTGTCATTATAGCCTATAAAAAATACCTGTGGTAACCTTAGGATCGAATACATACTGTGGAATCACAAATTTTGTGGGTGTTTAATTTTTGTTGTTTCCGATGTGTGAAGAGACCCACGAATTCATGTCCACCATGAAATGTAAAATGTGACATACATTACTACTCAACAATTCTACATCCACGAAATCAAATCCTCATGAACCAGGAGTTTTTCTTCAAACCACGAAAATTTGGCACCACGAAAATGAGTGATTTTACAGTAGGTGTCATTGTCATTATATAAAGAATACCTGTAGTAACCTTGGGATCAAATACATAGGTGTCATTGTTATTATACAGGGTATAAGGAATACCTGTGGTAACCTTGGGATCAAATACATAGGTGTCATTGTCATACACCCTTCCCTCCCTATACTCCTCTACACACATGTTCAGGTATTTTGTTCTGTTGGAAAATCTAAGTGATCCAAGGGCCAGTTCCTCTGTATGGTTGAACTGTGAATTAGAACAGGTATATTAGACATGATTAGATTTAAACTTTGGAGGATCATGACTGTTTGGATATTACATTGTTTAATACATAATTTACAATCTGATAAAATCTTTGAAAATGGTTCCTTTATAAAGTTTGCTAATTGTTTAAACAAAAATTTATTCTTGAAATATCAAAGTATTACCTGTTTCATAGCAAAATTGATATGATCTATAAGGTCGTTTGCACTGTAGATTGCATATCGTCCTGTGGCTGGGGGGTAAGGCATTGTCTCAAAGCTGGGATCCCATTTAAGTAGGTACATGTGTTTCATGGCAATATTGTTCAATTCCACATATTCAACAAATAAGGCTCTCTCATTCCCAAACATAATCAGCTGTAAGATAACATTTTCTTGAAAAAAAATCCTGTTATGATATGTGTTGTAATTTTTCATCATCATATTCAAGAAATATGTTTCTCAAAAAAAAAAAAATAAAGAAATAAAAAAATAAAAAAATCAATAGCAAGCAGGTGGAAAAGTTTCAATTTAAATGCATGTAGATGTTGCATGAGATTATTGTTTTATTCAGTAGAGTAAACTAGTTTTAATTTTTTAGCATGTCTAACTTCTCAATAGTCACAAATTCTACATTGACAAAATTTGCTGAATTTCACCTGCTTTGATAAAAAAAAATCTCACCTGAGCTGTTACAAGAAAAACCTTAAAAATCTGCAGAACAAGTTTCCAGGGGCACTTCCTTTTAGCTTTGAATTTTTCATGAGGCCCCATGAAATGGAATTTTAGCCTCCTTCTCAAGCGATCCTCCATATATGGAGTATAAAATGATGCCACTCTCTTCAAAGTCTTCTTTTGTGTAGGGCCTTCTGTTGTCTGTCCAGCAGTATTGTCAATGTCATTTGGGAGAGTATTGGTGCTTGCCATGTGAGTTAATTCTAAATTATAGTGTAATCAACAAAATTACATGCTCTGATCTTTGCAGCTGTAGAGAAAAAAAAATTGTCGATACATATAATTGTGAAATAAAATTGTGATTACTGATTGTACTCTTAGCGAGTACAATAAATTCAACAAAGAAAGATTTGTTTTTATCATGTCAGATATTGTGAAACTTGATTTTGTTCAAACGTTATGTTTAACGTGTAAATATTCAACTGTTACCGTTTATTCTTCCCGTTGACCGAGGTAAATTAATGGTTTGTAAATCAGGACGTGATTGATGTCCCTTTACGCGACAAGACACCTTGGAATTATCTTCCTTAGATTCTAATTCCTTGTTGTTGTCTGCCATTCAATCATTTTCATGGTCATCGAAATGAAAGTCAGCTGACATTGCCATAAGCAGTCTTCAATAATGTCGTAAAATCAAGAGAAAAAAAACCCAAGAATCCTGAAAATTGTATGATATATACAAAATATGGAAGTAAACTTAATCATGTTAATAGCTTTTTTTTAATGCAAGGTAGGCCTAATGAATAGAAGTGTATTTGTCGTAAATATTTAGAGCGTTCGTAAAATATTTCGTAAAGGCACTGATTTATTATCATGATCATTCACTGAAGTAGTTTCATAATGTGTTTAAACACATTTTACATAAGTATATTAAAAACGTAAATTTAATGTTCTTAATCCTCAAACAAAAATTAAGACTTGAGAAAGTCTAATTTCGACCGAGCTGACGATCGATCTAACAATAATCTTTGAAATCTCTACTTTTGCTTTGTCAGAGCAGGCAGAATTTTACCCAACCTACTTAAAAATTGAATTTTAAAAGATGTCAGAACCTGATGAATTAAGTAAGCAGTTAATATATACAATTTTAAAATTCTCCAATAAAGGTTTTGTTAAAATCTACGGAGATTAGGTAGAATATCTCTCACAGAATATAGTTGTTTGAGATCATACAATTTGTCCATGTAAAATTTGTTACAGTGATTCATTTTGAAAACAGTTATCACTGGTCAAATGGACCAATGGTGACAATGTGTCTAATATTCCTAAATAAGTGAGTCCAGATATATAGATATATATCCATGTCCATCTGACAGAGGAAATTCTTATGAGTTATGTAATGGTATTACACAAAGGTGTCATTGTAGTGATATAGTTTTATGTGAGTTGACCATAAAGTTAAAGACTAAAATTTAAAATCACAACACTACTGTTCTTTGGTTAATTGTAGCACGAAGTGTTCTGTATTTTCAATTTGCTTTTGATCTTTTTGTGACCATTAGGGCAAGCACAGGTACCTATTTAATTTTAATTTAGATCCATTTCTTCAAACCACACCTGACATGGTATGCCAATACTTTGCTGTCAGATTTGATTTGATTTCTATCATTACTGAGACTCAATTCAGATAGCAGCAATCTGCATAAGTACCAAGTAGTTTATTTTAACTTTAAGATAAGAATTATTTCCTAGCCTATGAAAAAGAATGTAAAATATTTTAGAAGTCCCAAAGCATGAAAGAGAAGTGCTACCATTTGTACACTTGTGTACAAGGCAGCTTTACTGGGTATACTATGTGTAATTAAAGACTGCTATAAGATATATGTAAATCAATTTTTAGGTCTTGTAGAGAGAGTTTTTCTGAGAATAGGATCCTCTGAGTCTGATGAACAACTAGAGAGTTGCCTGGATCGATTTCTCCCTGCTGTCTTACTCAAACTCAATAGCAAGGATGAGGCTGTACGGAAAAAGGTATATAAATCTGATACATTACGGCATGTCATTATGTCAGAGATTTCGTCATATGTTGATGATAAGAAATTTTTTTAGGATAGGATCAGTGATAGAAGTTGGTATCTTCTATTGTGTTTCAGGTGATGGAGTTACTGGTCCATGTCAATAAGAGGTTAAAGAGTCGTCCTAAGGTTCTCCTGCCAGTGGAGCAGCTGATTAATCAATACAGGGATCCACAGGCCACATCTATCATCACAGTAAGGAATACATACATATATATATACTGTAAATTTTTGCTGAATTTAACTGTAAAATATTTCTTTTATGGACTTTGGGGTTAGATGGTATATACAGTTCAATAGATAAACATTTCTCTTCTTCTCAGTCTTTGATAAACACAATCATATAAGCTGATCTGTTAAGTTGTTTTGTTTACCCATTTTTACAGAACTTTTCCATAATCTACATAAGAATGGGATATCCCAGACTGGCTCCTGATAAACAGGCAGAGTTAGTTCCCTTACTTCTGAAATGTCTTGAAGGCAAACCCAATTCACAGCAGGACAGGTAATACTCATCTTGTTTGTAATTCTTGGTTGACCACATATAAGTTATTAATATAAGCCATTTTTTTTTTTATTATGTCTATTTCTGATCCTTTCCTGTGCTTTATTTAGTATTTATTTAATATCTATTTCCTTCTTATTTTATTGTATTTAGCATCCTCCTTCTGGTGACTCCAGCCTTGAGTTATGTTACCATGCCAACGGAACCTGAGAAGAGGAAGAATATGTTTGTTGTTGAGGAGAAAACTCAGACTGACATTCTGAGTTATTTCATGGACGTTCTGCTGCTTCCATACAAGTCAGTTTAAACCAAAGATTTTCCCAGATTTTTTTTTGAAGACTTAAATTCTGAGGCCAGAATTTTACTTCTAAAAAGACCTTTTATACAAATCATCTAAAAAGTGTTAATTCAGTGATATTTTTTTTTTTTGCTGTTTGAGTGATCTAGCTGCCCTTACAACTAGAATAAAATAAATTGAAATTGACACTCCTTTTTCAGTCAACTCAATTATTTTTAAAATTTTCTTTCACTAAAGTAATTAGCTGAACACTATTTGCATGTAATTTCCCCATCTTAATGATCAGCAACATCAGTACTCTGTTGTCTTGAACTTTTTTCCTCAGAGTAAAATGCTGATATCCTTTGCTGAGAAACAAATAGACAAACCTAGTGTTTCTGACTTAGCATGATATCATTTTTGTAATGTCTCCCCAGAATTTTCATAAGTGTATAGAGGGTTGTCCTTAAGAGTTGGTTTTTTATTATAGAATCATTGTTGAGTACTGGTATTTATATTAAGAAAAATTACAGTACCTACTTACTTATACATGTATATATACTGCCATTTCATTCAATTTCTATTTAAGTTTCTTTACTTCAATAGTGTTCAGGGCATGTTGAGTCAAATTTCACGACCAGCAAGTGCTCCAGCTGGAAGCACCCCTAAACCTACCGTACCCCCGGCAATGAGTGAGTACTCTCTGCGACGAGTAACAGGAGACAACCCAATGTCAGCGGAAGCCCTGGAGAAGTCTAAGCTGGGGATCATTAAGTTCCTGGGGGCGGAGCTATTTCCAGAGAATGTCGTCATCTGTCACTACATCATTGCTTCTTCTGACACACGTCACAGGTAATATACAGCATTCTTCTTGTTCCCAGTGCCTCCTTTCTTATAATTTGTGTTCAGTTTTGATTGTCAATGAAAGCATTGTTTTGTTGAGCTTATGTTTGATAATGAAATAGAAAAAATGAGCTAAGTTTTAAGTGATTTCTAATTTTTCAATGCTTACTCTTTACAATAATCTTGTTTCAACGCTGTTGTTTATTCCATTTGCAGTGTTGCCACGGCAGCAGATTTTGAGCTAAAGAAGATTCAGGGGTGAGATTTTATGATGCATATTAAATATTGTAAACATGTGACTGCACAAACATAGTGACTAATCATGAATAAAGATGTCACAAATACTTCAATAGTATATGTAATTGGTTTACAGTATTGCACTGATAAAATGAATTATGATTACATGCCTGGTTTAATGATTTTGTAGAACAGTAGACTGGAATGATTTGGAGATCATGAAACAATTGTTTGGTCTTTTCCAAGGAACCATGGATGTCAAAGGGCAGGTAAGATTCTCTGTAGAATTAAGATACTGTATACAGGGAAATTTTCGCCCCCATTTTATTTTCGCTCCTTTCGCCCTTGTCACAAGTGGGCGAATTTAAAACGTTTTAAATTCGCCCACTTTTTATACTTTTTATACCAGATTTTATACTGTGTTCTTTAAAAATTTAAAGAACACAGTATAAAATCTTAAACAGAAGTTGAAATGGGCGAATTTAAAACGGGGGAAATTTGTAAGCAGGTATAAAAGGGCGAAAGTAACACGGAGCAAAAATAACCCTCTATACAGTAACCTATGATTAAATCAAATACTTTATTTCCAGATAAAGATAAGGATAATGCTTGTTAACAGTAATTTGTGATTATAGTTAATCTAAAAAAATCATTTTGAATGGAAGATTATGTTGCAAGTTCAAAATTGAATGAAATAGAAAAATATGATTGAGGAAATCTTGGTAAACTTGATTTAGGAATTCTTTAATTGATGAAATATATGTATTGTAATTGGGTTGCTCAAGCTTTTGGTGTCAGAGGTATGAGTTAACTGTTTATTTACAGCCTCCAACTAAACCAGAAATGAAGAGGGCTCCAGCATGCACCAGAATCCGACTTAAGATTTTTCCCTTCTTCCTAAAGTCACGGGAGGCTGCCGGCATGTTTCCTTCATGTGTTCAGGTAACATCTAGAAAGTTATATCTTAAGCTCTTTATATCTAAAGTATTGTGTTTAGAAATAATTGTTACATTGTCAGTATTGGGCAGTATTAACACATACTATTTTGATTTTTTAGGTTATTTTTGACTGCCTTTATGGACAGAATACGAATGCAAAACTGAAGAACCTAGCAGTACAGTTTGTCCATCATGTTTGCTTTAAGTATGTATTTCAGCAATTAGATAAATACAAGACTTTGTCAAAAATTATATTAAACTTGTAATACACATATTTTTCCACTCCTATCTTGTACAGTATATATAGAAAAGTAATGTGGAACTATCATCTCTGCCTTCGTCTTATGTACACTGCATGGTATCTATATGATTATGGGTAATGCCATTTTTTCAGCTGCCCAGATGCTAAATTTCAGCCAATCAGCTCTGTCCTTTTGTCTGGGATGATGAAACTGATCACAGAAACTAAGGATGACTCCAGACTCCGCAGCCTGACCTACGTCGCTGTCGGTAAAATTGTAAGACGATCTCCACTGCTGGTGAAGAAGGATATAGGACTGGCTCAGAAATTCTTTGATGCCATCGCTCAGGTGAGATGTATGCTAGTATTACAAACAAACCTGAAGCACAGTGTAGAACAAGTCAGATGCCTTGAAATAACATGTCTTCATCTAAACATATGACTTTGAATTCATTATATTTTGGAACTGTGTAGATACAGCTGAAAGAATTTTTGTTTATAAAGAAATTCTTTCTGAACACACTCATTCAAAAAAGTTATTGATTAAATATTTTCAGTATTAAAATACATGTATTTTTATTTGCTAATATTAGTTTTACCAATATGTACATGTATACATGATTAAATTCAAATTTAATACTGAAAATGTTGAACTTTTATTTTCAGGAAGATTCTGAATCTCGATTGGCTATTCAAGAATCATTGTCTCTGATGTCATCAGCTTATTCTGAGATTGACCAATCAGCCTGCTCACTTATGGAGGCATTAATTACTCAGAATATAGAAAAGGTTAGGAAATATTTCCAAATTTTCAAGTACTGTATACAGGGAAATTTCCCCCCCCCCCCGTTTAATTTTCGCCCCTTTCTCCCTAGTCTGGCGTGGGCAAATTTAAAACGGGGCGAATTCAAAGTAAACTGTATAATATCTTAAACAAAAATCTTTTTGGGCGAATTTAAAACGGGGCAAACTTGTTTTCAGATGTGAAAGGGCGAAAATAACACGGGGCGAAAATAAACCTGTATACAGTAGTTACATTCCTTTGAAGATGAAATCTTTTCACACCATAATCTCTGTTTCAGGATGAACCCCAGGCAAGGGCTATGGCAGTTCAGTATGCTAAGGTTGTGTTCCCGGCAGATCATGTACCGTCTCGCTTTATTCTGTTGTTAGCGTGTGGAGACGTGTAAGAATTTTTATATCAGTTGCATTTACAATTGCAGTATTACTTCTTATGTTCAGTGCCTACAAATATACAAGAATGATATAACGGTAATGTAGGTCATATCCTAAATTCTGAAATAACATTCTAAAGGACAAAGATCTCAAAGTAATGGATAGAGCATTATTAATGAGTGATGGCCAGTGAGCTTAGTCTTTGAGAACTGACAAGGAGGCTATGCCTTGAGTTAAGATCACATCAGATCTTGAAGATCAAGGTCACTTTATCTGTATGAATGATTCATTGATCTTTAATTCTATAGGAAGGAAGACATATCGACTGAGGCTCGGAAAGCTTTATACGGTGAAAAGAAGCGAGATAAGGACGGTAACGAGATCGAGAAAGACAACGTAGTCCTGCCAGACTTCTCTCAGATCATGAACTTTATCAACACACAGGTATTGTACCTTATTATTATCATATGATTATTACAACTCTGATGAATTCCATAAAGTAGAAAGCTATTGATCAGATTCTTTTGTTCCATTATTATTGATCTGGCTCTTTGGATGAAGTTTTTTTTAAAATAATGATATTATAATAATCTTAATGTATCCCTTTAGGCTGAGCAGAGGTCTGCCTCACAGAGACTGCACACAGTTGGAAGTCAGAAGCTACCATTCTCTCCAGCAGCTTATGAACAGGTCAGAAAAAGTTTCAGGAACAGTTTCCTATAATCTCCCTGCCAGCAGAGGCTTGTTTGATTTACCTGTATGTGAAACCAGTCTCTTAATAACTGAGATGCAGATACAGTAAAATTTGTCTAATCCAGATTCTGGGTACTCTGGATTTTTGTCCATTCCATCTATATATTTTAGTCCCAGCCACTTCTTTAACAAATTCATTAGAAAAAATTCTGTGTAGTCCAAATACTGTCTATTCTGTATTCCGAACGGCCATACTGGTCCCAACTGCTCATAATTAACGATAATTATTTCCTCTAATCCGGCCACACATACCCGGTAATCGAAGTTACTTCAAAGCAGTTAACACCTTTCGTGGTGGAGATGCTAATCTGTGTTTACATGAGCCTGATTAATGCCATGAGATGAACTGAAATGCGGCAGTGACACAGCCCGCTTATAAAAATATATGATTAAATTACAGTTAAAAATACACATTTAACTTTCTTTTAACTCCTTTTACCACATTATAAATGCAAATATATGTACGCGATTTACACATCAAAATATAAATCGGGATCGAAAATCGAACGCATTTCAAAATGGTGCCATAACACTGTGGGGAAAATGTATTTTTTTACATAAAAAATTAAAAGTTCAATCCAAAAATTATACCCAGTTCACTTGATATATAATATAATATGAGAGTCTGTAGATTTTGATTTGGGTAACATTTCACCCCGACTTTCAAACTTCGTGAACAAACAAGCTTAAGAAAATAAAGTAAGTCATGCAAGACTATTTTATAATTCTAGACTTTAAAATATTGATTGATTTTATCATTTAATTATATTTTACTATTTAAATGCTGTACCTGTAAATAAAACAATGAAATTTAAAAATTAATATTTTCTATGCTTTCATTTTTCCTGCACTCCGGATTCTGTCTAAACCGGCCAAATTTTATGGAACTGACAGTAGCTGGTTTGGACAAATTATACTGTACATGTATATTCTTGATCTGTACATTCATTGTGTCTATTTTTAGATGATTTTGTATCTACGTCTGTGCCTCGTCCATGGCGGGGGGATTTCCTGTGACATGGATTCCCTCTCCTCTATGCAGGAGACGTCCCCCCAGGTGGCGCTATACGTGGGACAGCTCCTACAGAAGGACTCGAGCGAGAGCGCCCCCGTCATACTGTACCTCAACTTCATACAGAGGCTCCTCAGCGCAGTGGGAGGTAACTCCTCCATGTAATGGTATTATTTATATATCACGGGCTAGCTGATGTATATGTAGTAACCAATAATCTGTCTACTTTGTTTACATAGGTCCAGTGTCAATGTTTTGTCTATTGGAATTGGTCGCAGTTGCATCTGATCTTTTGGCCCCAAGATTTGTCTCACAGTTGAACTGGATAAAGGTCTGTGGAAAATACATGTAAATTCCTTACTTAATTTGCTAAAACTAGTCACAATAAATGATCCTTTAGTCAGATATCTTATTTCCTGCTTCAGATATAAACTGCTTATAATGAGAATAATAAGGACTAACGATAGATTGAACCTTTTAAACTCTTCGACTTAATGTTGCAGAGCTATGTGTTTTCTTCACGAGAAGACCTGAAGAGTTACGCCAGTCAGATGTTGGCCGTCGTCACATGTCGTCAACCAGAGACAGATGTCCTGGAAACACTTAAAGACTTTCTGACCAGAATGTCAGATAAGGTAGTTTTACAGTACATTTATTTACATGTATATTTTAAGGTAAGGTTTGCGTTAACAGGGAGATAACTCTTGCGAATCACCAAAGCGTTTGAAACAGGCGACTTTAAACCAGCGATGCTAAGCATCTCGGTAACGAATTTCCTCTGTCATACTTGATGTTTGTTGTCACTTATTGTTAGGACTAAAAACAAAGGACGTTTTCAGGAGAAAGTCTTATAACAAAACAAAGCATAGGAATCTTAGAAGCATTTGAGATTAGCGTGATGTATGTGGATGAACCAATAAAGGAGGACTTGTTTATTTTCGATACGGAACGTGGCAAGTTGCACGACCATTCCGATCAGATAAAAGTCATTGACGCATTGTGCTGTTGTGTATTTCTCGCTGCACCACTACACTAAAATTTTAAGTGAGAAAGGGAAAGAAAAAAGAAAAGACGTGAGAGTATCCTGTAAAGTATTATGCTATATGCAGTCCGAACAGGGAAGAAAAGTCACGGTGCATTTGACCAAGTCCAATGATGATGTTGACAGTTTGACAGTATTTTCATCAGGTAATTATTTAACTATTCATTTTACTGAGAGTTATGAATGATCTACAGAATACGGATTTAAAAACGATGAATAAACAGTACAAGGATGTCAGGATGTGACTAATATCCCAACATTGCCAAAAAAAAAAAATGCAATCATTCAAGAAATTATGAAAAATAAAATCCTTGCTTTTTGGGCCTAATATTTGTAACATTATTGGAACAGGTATTAAATTGTTGAAGTTACCTTTTTAAATGAGGTTTGATTTAATTAATATCTCATTTTCTAATTAATAAATTAAAAAAGAGATACAGATTGTGCATGACAAGAACATTAATTTTCTTGATCAAGCATTTGTAAATTTTATAATAATTTCATATTGATTTTTCATTTATTATATTGGAAATTTATTCATTTCATTGAGTGAATGAAAATCAGTGCAATTCCTTATGCTATTTTTTAAATGTTATCGTAAAAATGAACACATATGATTTCAGATCATGGGTCATTAATTGGAATAGATAAGAACCAAAAAAAGTACTTCAGTGTTTCCATAAAAGATTTGTGCCATCAATCAAAGTAGAGGTCATCCCATATCAGCTCAAGAATATTAACTTTAAAGTCAGATGGATCAAGCTGAGATGTTTAACCAGACATGGCAAAATCAATGGAGATTTGGAGAAGAAATTCTGACTTGTTATACCCAATGCATATTTTTATAGTCTATAGATTTTAGAAGAAAATTTAATGTTTAACAATATCCTATCTAGTATATACATGCTGTTTTCCATATATTTAGAAAATATGTGTGTGATGATTGCAGTACTAGGAAATTAATACATGAACAATTAAGATTAATATTTTTATTCATTAAATTTTGTTCTTACCAGGACCTAATATGCTCAAATAAGTATTTCTGAAAACTGATGAGTTTTTACATACATGCAAAGCTGCAGTGAACATGTATAATTATATCTACTGTAACAGTTTAAAACATGACACTGGAAATTGCAAGGTTGTTAATTTAGTAGGAATGATAAGACCAGTTTAGTAATCTACTAAAATTAAAATCTTTCACAAATACACGCAGTTTATTTTAAATTGTTTACATTTATAATCTTTTAATTTTTTCTGTATTTTGATTTTAAAAAGGAGAAAATTTTGTTATATTTAAATTATTATGTCATCGATATCAAGGAGATATACATGTATCTATTACTGTAGCATTGTTTCTTTTTCCCTGTTCTTGACAAATATTTATGACAGTGTTATGTCATTTTGCAGAATCTTTGAAATCAGAAGTACTCTGTAAACTCATTAAAGTATGATTGATGTCACTTAGAATTCATCTTTATTTTGTTCTGTCTGATATTTCAATTTAAATTCTCAGACTACCTAATCCAATGATTGAGCTAATGTCCATGAAGTGTAGAAATAGGTCATCTTTAAAAAATGTTTGGTTGTCGGCCTCTCCAAACCGACTGACTAAAATGACCAGACTGAAAATTGTTTTTCAATGCAGAGCCAAATTTTTTTCCTTTTATTCCTCTAATCCCCCTTTAAAAAAATGTTGTTGAGGGTTTTCTCACCTACCGATCCCAAAATTTTACCCTGAGCCAAGAGACTGGGCATTACTTTAAAGATAGCATTTCTAGAAATCATTTAATTATAAAAACAGCAGCTTCGTGGATGGGATGCTTCCAACATTTCACTCAAAAAATGGCATACATGTATAATGACAGTCACCAGCCATAACTGAATAAAGATATTTGGCTACAAAGATGTCTAGAAGTTACTACATGTTGGAATAACTAAATCAGCATGAGGTCAAATTCGTAAGATTTTAATTGGTTTAGTTGCAACATGTTCTGAAGTATGTTTATATACATATACATGTACTTCTAAAGGTGTTGCAGTATAATTCATGGACAATTTCATCAGAATATTCAGATGTAAAGATAGCCATAAATACTAGAGTTCTTCCATGGAATAAATTTTTAGACCATCATGTAGCACAGAAGGAGTTTTATTTTGAATATTTTTGGCCAATTTATACCTAAAAACAATATAAAAAATAACGTATAGTCTTTAACATTCACCATGACAAGGTGGTATCAATGTTGCCTTTAAAAGTGTAGAAAAAGCCTGATTTTTATGTTCCGAACTCATAATATAGCCCCTGTTTCCATGGAAATAATATTGGGGACATACATATTTTTTTAGTTCAAAATAATGAAAATGATCAAATTAATAACTTCATGGATTTTGATGGAATCGGTAGATATATAAAACGTTGATTTTTATATTTTTGTTACCATGGCAACGGTTTCACTTTATCAAGGAAAATTGAAAAATCTTCTTTTTTACCCAAATTTTCACATTTTTGATAACGGAAAATTAAAAGTTTAAATAATATAAGCATTAATTATACTAATTCAGGTCATTTTAATTATAAAAGTTTGATAATTAATAAAATAAATCAATTTTTTCAATGAAAATAATATTCGAGGTGAAATATGAAATACGTTAAATTTGGCGTCTTTTACTAAAAAAATGGGACGGGCAATATCTTTGAAAATCATATTAAATGTTGAAGCTAATCTCCCTGAATAAATTGATATATGGCATGTGTGCATATTAAAAAAAATAAAAGTTGGAGGGAGACGCAAACCTTACCTTAATATGAAGTTTGAATTTGAGTTTCACAAGTCTTAAGAATTTTACTTTACGTGAGGAAACACATAATTACCAGGTTCATTGTACATGTACATTGTTTTATAAAGTAGCACAGTGAAATTCAAAAAAATTCTGTTTAAAACGGTTCATAAAAACTTATATTTCTATAAAACTATTAACACTGCAAGACCTAAATGCTGTATCAGCATTACTGTGTAATTGATTCCTTGCCATTTCTATTGTAGAACTTTGAAGTACAACAGGGATCCATTCTGGCCCAGGGTTACTTGATAGGACGCTATCTTCGAAGTAAAAAGGGAGAAATGAGTTCCTCTATTACCACTGTTGTTGTTGACACCATCAAACAACTAGGTCTGTAGCAAATGTCAGTTACTATAAATGTACCAGTATGTCAGATAAATTGATTCAGGATTGGTCACCATAACTTTTTTTATAAGAGATTTTATGGTATAATTTAGAATTTTGTTTTCTGTAGTGAGCATCATTCAGTCTGCTACAGAGCTGAATGTGACCCTTGTGTCCAGTGCCTGCCTGGCCTTGGGAGAAATCAGCAGGAACATGTCATTACCACTGCCACCTGGTGAGGAAAACGATGACAAAGGGGAAGTAACCAAGCTCTCTATTCTGAACATGTTGCTGAAGCTCATCAAGTCATCAAGTCAAAACAATAAAGTATGTATTGAATATTATTTGTCTGCTTGGCTTGCATTTACATATGAAGTATACTATAAAATATGTTACTTTATAACTACAAAAGCTTCAAAGTTTATTTTTTTTAATTAGGTAAAAGAGCGTGCTGCCCTTACCATGGGACAACTGTGTGTTGGAGATGAACTCTTTCCTTTCAGAAGGAAAGTTGTGCAGTACTTGATGGATTCATTTCAGGTAACTTATAGCAATCATTTCTAAAGGTTGTGGGTTTGAACCCCAGCTGCGACTTACATAAGTTGATTGATAAAATAGGTAGCAAGAATTAGCAACTGTTCCTTTGCCAAGCGCTCAGCACTTTGAAATGAAAGTTACAGGACCTTTAGATGTGACCTTTAAACTAAGGTTCCATGTCCCTCATTGCTCCATAACACTGAGTGAGTCAAGATCTTAATTTGAAGTCCTCCACCGGGAAACAGTGATTGAAAAAATTTCCCAAATGGGATGTAAAACAACATAATTAATCAATCAATCTTTTCATACTGTGATGCAGTAAATTTCTGCTTTTCACATTGGGTGGGCAGAAAAAGCACATTTTATTCCAGTTACTGCATGACATGCATGAAATGGGAAATGGTCAGTTCAACTTCACTTCTTTTTTTTAATGTTCCCAGTATAATTTTTTTTCAGCCCAAACAGATAGAGCTCCACTTGACAACAGCTGAGGCCTTGGTGTTTGCTGCTATGGGAGTTAACTCCCCTGCTGCTAGGGACATGTGGACCCAGACAGAGGCTGACTACCAGGTAATTCTGGTGATTGTAAACTTATTGTACACTGTATCAGTGCTAATGTACAATGTAAATTTTAAATTATATAGCTATTGTTTAAGAGTGCTTGAAAAATGTGATGAATTCAGGACAAGAAATTCTACTTATGACATTCATTTAATACAGTATATTACGGTTTCGTTGACACAGAGTAGCATCAGTGCTGTAGAGGATGATGTGGGCTGGTACCTTGATCTCATTCTGACTAGATCTATTGTCAGCTCTAATCCGCATCTTAGACAGGTAAAACAGGAAAAACTAAAATGAACTTCTTTGAAAAGTACGAATTTATTTCTACTTAATGTCTGCACAATATGAAATATAGGAGGAAGGCACAAGAAAAACTGCATATACTGAAAATAGTTGAAAGATAGCCATGGTGTTAAATTTTTCAAGAAATTATTGAGATGGTACATGTATATTACTATATAAGTATTCAATGAGATTTAAGATTGTGGTACAATTTTATTCCTAGGCTGCCTGTATCTGGTTACTAACTCTGGTAAAGAAGTGTGGACAACACTCTGTTGTACAAAATAAACTCAGCAACATCCAGTCCGCATTCATGGGCATGCTGACAGAGAATGATGGTAATAATGTTGTTAAAGACATCACTGAATTGATAACTTGTATAGCATTTGTTACTCTAAGGTTTGTCAAGGCATGGATTTATTTATAGCCATGATGAAACATGTTGTTTTTATGTAGATGTAACACAGGACATAGCCTCTAAGGGTCTGGGGATGATCTATGAGATTTCTAGTTCTCAACAGAAAGACTCTCTGGTGGCCAACCTTGTGGAGACATTGACCACGGGTAAAAGGTCGGTATCAGTAACAACTGTATCATGGTTATGTACAGTGTCTAGTGATTAGGAATCAGTGTTAGTGACTCTCATTTCTAGGCTATCTTAACATTTTACTGATGTTATATGCATTACTTTCAGTTCTAAGAAGGAAGTGACTGGGGACACAGCGGTGTTTGAGGAGGGAACCCTGGGGAAAACTCCTGATGGGTATTTAAGTTTTACACATAACTTTTTTGATGATTGAATCCAAACAATGTATTATTGTTACATTTTAGTGATTTATTGTTATTTGCTATGTAATGTACTATTGTTACATTCTAGTGGAGGAATATCGACCTACAGAGAACTCTGCTCCATCGCTAATGATCTTAACCAACCAGACCTTATCTACAAATTCATGCATCTGGCCAATCACAATGCAATGTGGAATTCCAGAAAGGTTAAATGACCATTTTATGTAATATCAAACTTAATGGGACCATAATTAAACTGAGATATACATGTATCAAAAGAGTCAAGATACAGAGTATAAAAACATACACTTCAACCTATCCCTGGTATGAGAGTTATCAGTTATTGAGGTAACTAAGTTTTATGGTATATTTTTTGTGTGTTAGGGTGCAGCATTTGGGTTCAGTACTATTGCGGCCCTGGTCTAACATTTGGGTTCAGTATATGTACTTTAGAGCCCTGATTCTAAGTGTATATTTTTGTGTGTGGTAGGGTGTAGCATTTGGGTTCAGCACTATTGCGGCCCAGGTCTTACTGTATATTTTTTGTGTGGTAGGGTGCAGCATTCGGGTTCAGCACTATAGCCGCTCAGGCAGGAGAACAGCTGCAGCCTTTCCTGTCTCAGATAGTCCCAAAGATGTATCGATATCAGTTTGATCCCAATCCCAAGATTCAACAGGCCATGAGCTCCATCTGGAACGCTCTGGTCAAAGACAACAAAAATACGGTAAGAGGGTAACTATCTTAATGTAGAGTCCTGGTCAAAGACAACAAAATCATGGTAAGGGGGTATCTTAATGTAGAGTCTAGGTCTAAGACAACAAAAACACGCTAAGGGGGTATCTTAATGTAGAGCCTTGGTCAAAGACAACAAAAATACGGTAAGGGGGTATCTTAATGCAGAGCTTTGGTCAAAGACAACAAAAATACAGTAAGGGGGTATCTTAATGTAGAGCCTTGGTCAAACACAACAAAAATACGGTAAGGGGGTAGAGCCTCTACAGTAAGGGGGTAATGCAGAGCCTTGGTCAAAGACAACAAAATCATGGTAAGGGGGTATCTTAATGTAGAGTCTTGGTCAAAGACAACAAAACAGTGTAATGGGGTATCTTAATGAAAACCCTGGTCAAAGACAACAAAATCATGGTAAGGGGGTATCTTAATGTAGAGCCTTGGTCAAACACAACAAAAATACGGTAAGGGGGTATCTTAATGTAGAGCCTTGGTCAAAGACAACAAAATCATGGTAAGGGGGTATCTTAATGTAGAGCCTTGGTCAAAGACAACAAAATCATGGTAAGGGGGTATCTTAATGTAGAGTCTTGGTCAAAGACAACAAAAATATGGTAAGGGGGTATCTTAATGTAGAGCCTTGGTCAAAGACAACAAAATCATGGTAAGGGGGTATCTTAATGTAGAGTCTTGGTCAAAGACAACAAAAATACGGTAAGGGGGTATCTTAATGTAGAGCCTTGGTCAAAGACAACAAAAATACGGTAAGGGGGTATCTTAATGTAGAGCCTTGGTCAAAGACAACAAAATCATGGTAAGGGGGTATCTTAATGTAGAGCCTTGGTCAAAGACAACAAAAATACGGTAAGGGGGTATCTTAATGTAGAGTCTTGGTCAAAGACAACAAAAATACGGTAAGGGGGTATCTTAATGTAGAGCCTTGGTCAAAGACAACAAAAATACGGTAAGGGGGTATCAATGTAGAGCCTTGGTCAAAGACAACAAAATCATGGTAAGGGGGTATCTTAATGTAGAGCCTTGGTCAAAGACAACAAAATCATGGTAAGGGGGTATCTTAATGTAGAGTTTTGGTCAAAGACAACAAAATCACGGTAAGGGGGTATCTTAATGTAGAGCCTTGGTCAAAGACAACAAAATCATGGTAAGGGGGTATCTTAATGGGAGTTGGTCAAAGACAACAAAATCATGGTAAGGGGGTATCTTAATGTAGAGTCTTGGTCAAAGACAACAAAATCATGATAAGGGGGGTATCTTAATGTAGAGCCTTGGTCAAAGATGACAAAAACATGGTAAGGGGGTATCTTAATGTAGAGCCTTGGTCAAAGACAACAAAATCATGGTAAGGGGGTATCTTAATGTTGGTCAAAGAGGTCTTAATGTAGTCAAAGACAACAAAATCATGGTAAGGGGGTATCTTAATGTAGAGCCTTGGTCAAAGACAACAAAATCATGGTAAGGGGGTATCTTAATGTAGAGTCTTGGTCAAAGACAACAAAAAAATGGTAAGGGGGTATCTTAATGTAGAGTCTTGGTCAAAGACAACAAAAATACGGTAAGGGGGTATCTTAATGTAGAGCCTTGGTCAAAGACAACAAAAATACGGTAAGGGGGTATCTTAATGTAGAGTCTTGGTCAAAGACAACAAAAATACGGTAAGGGGGTATCTTAATGTAGAGTCTTGGTCAAAGACAACAAAAATACGGTAAGGGAGCCTTGGTCAAAGACAACAAAATCATGGTAAGGGGGTATCTTAATGTAGAGTCTTGGTCAAAGACAACAAAAATACGGTAAGGGGGTATCTTAATGTAGAGCCTTGGTCAAAGACAACAAAAATACGGTAAGGGGGTATCTTAATGTAGAGCCTTGGTCAAAGACAACAAAAAAACGGTAAGGGGGTATCTTAATGTAGAGCCTTGGTCAAAGACAACAAAATCATGGTAAGGGGGTATCTTAATGTAGAGTTTGGTCAAAGACAACAAAATCATGGTAAGGGGGTATCTTAATGTAGAGCCTTGGTCAAAGACAACAAAATCATGGTAAGGGGGTATCTTAATGTAGAGCCTTGGTCAAAGACAACAAAATACATGGTAAGGGGGTATCTTAATGTAGAGCCTTGGTCAAAGACAACAAAAATATGGTAAGGGGGTATCTTAATGTAGAGCCTTGGTCAAAGACAACAAAATCATGGTAAGGGGGTATCTTAATGTAGAGCCTTGGTCAAAGACAACAAAATCATGGTAAGGGGGTAAGGGGGTATCTTAATGTAGAGCCTTGGTCAAAGACAACAAAATCATGGTAAGGGGGTATCTTAAAGACAACAAAAATATGGTAAGGGGGTATCTTAATGTAGAGCCTTGGTCAAAGACAACAAAAAATCATGGTAAGGGGGTATCTTAATGTAGAGCCTTGGTCAAAGACAAAAAAATCATGGTAAGGGGGTATCTTAATGTAGAGTCTTGGTCAAAGACAACAAAATCATGATAAGGGGGTAACTTAATGTAGAGCCTTGGTCAAAGACGACAAAATCATGGTAAGGGGGTATCTTAATGTAGAGCCTTGGTCAAAGACAACAAAAATACGGTAAGGGGGTATCTTAATGTAGAGCCTTGGTCAAAGACAACAAAATCATGGTAAGGGGGTATCTTAAAGAAGAGTCTTGGTCAAAGACAACAAAATCATGAAGGGGGTATCTTGTAGTTGGTCAAAGACAACAAAATCATGGTAAGGGGGTGTAGAGTAAGGGGGTATCTTAATGTAGAGCCTTGGTCAAAGACAACAAAAATATGGTAAGGGGGTATCTTAATGTAGAGCCTTGGTCAAAGACAACAAAATCATGGTAAGGGGGTATCTTAATGTAGAGCCTTGGTCAAAGACAACAAAATCATGGTAAGGGGGTATCTTAATGTAGAGCCTTGGTCAAAGACAACAAAATCATGGTAAGGGGGTATCTTAATGTAGAGCCTTGGTCAAAGACAACAAAAAAACATGGTAAGGGGGTATCTTAATGTAGAGTTTTGGTCAAAGACAACAAAAATATGGTAAGGGGGTATCTTAATGTAGAGCCTTGGTCAAAGACAACAAAAAAACATGGTAAGGGGGTATCTTAATGTAGAGCCTTGGTCAAAGACAACAAAATCATGGTAAGGGGGTATCTTAATGTAGAGCCTTGGTCAAAGACAACAAAATCATGGTAAGGGGGTATCTTAATGTAGAGCCTTGGTCAAAGACAACAAAATCATGGTAAGGGGGTATCTTAATGTAGAGTCTTGGTCAAAGACAACAAAAATATGGTAAGGGGGTATCTTAATGTAGAGCCTTGGTCAAAGACAACAAAAATACAGTAAGGGGGTATCTTAATGTAGAGTCTTGGTCAAAGACAACAAAAATACGGTAAGGGGGTATCTTAATGTAGAGCCTTGGTCAAAGACAACAAAATCATGGTAAGGGGGTATCTTAATGTAGAGCCTTGGTCAAAGACAACAAAATCATGGTAAGGGGGTATCTTAATGTAGAGCCTTGGTCAAAGACAACAAAATCATGGTAAGGGGGTATCTTAATGTAGAGTCTTGGTCAAAGACAACAAAATCATGATAAGGGGGTAACTTAATGTAGAGCCTTGGTCAAAGACAAAAACATGGTAAGGGGGTATCTTAATGTAGAGTCTTGACAAAAACATGGTAAGGGGGTATCTTAATGTAGAGCCTTGGTCAAAGACAACAAAAACATGGTAAGGGGGTATCTTAATGTAGAGCCTTGGTCAAAGACAACAAAAATACGGTAAGGGGGTATCTTAATGTAGAGCCTTGGTCAAAGACAACAAAATCATGGTAAGGGGGTATCTTAAAGAAGAGTCTTGGTCAAAGACAACAAAATCATGGTAAGGGGGTATCTTAATGTAGAGTCTTGGTCAAAGACAACAAAAATATGGTAAGGGGGTATCTTAATGTAGAGCCTTGGTCAGAGACAACAAAATCATGGTAAGGGGGTATCTTAAAGAAGAGTCTTGGTCAAAGACAACAAAATCATGGTAAGGGGGTATCTTAATGTAGAGTCTTGGTCAAAGACAACAAAAATATGGTAAGGGGGTATCTTAATGTAGAGCCTTGGTCAAAGACAACAAAATCATGGTAAGGGGGTATCTTAAAGAAGAGTCTTGGTCAAAGACAACAAAATCATGGTAAGGGGGTATCTTAATGTAGAGCCTTGGTCAAAGACAACAAAATCATGGTAAGGGGGTATCTTAATGTAGAGTCTTGGTCAAAGACAACAAAATCATGATAAGGGGGTAACTTAATGTAGAGCCTTGGTCAAAGACGACAAAAACATGGTAAGGGGGTATCTTAATGTAGAGCCTTGGTCAAAGACGACAAAAACATGGTAAGGGGGTATCTTAATGTAGAGCCTTGGTCAAAGACAACAAAAATACGGTAAGGGGGTATCTTAATGTAGAGCCTTGGTCAAAGACAACAAAATCATGGTAAGGGGGTATCTTAAAGAAGAGTCTTGGTCAAAGACAACAAAATTATGGTAAGGGGGTATCTTAATGTAGAGTCTTGGTCAAAGACAACAAAAATATGGTAAGGGGGTATCTTAATGTAGAGCCTTGGTCAAAGACAACAAAATCATGGTAAGGGGGTATCTTAAAGAAGAGTCTTGGTCAAAGACAACAAAATCATGGTAAGGGGGTATCTTAATGTAGAGCCTTGGTCAAAGACAACAAAATCATGGTAAGGGGGTATCTTAATGTAGAGTCTTGGTCAAAGACAACAAAAATATGGTAAGGGGGTATCTTAATGTAGAGCCTTGGTCAAAGACAACAAAAATACAGTAAGGGGGTATCTTAATGTAGAGTCTTGGTCAAAGACAACAAAAATACGCTAAGGGGGTATCTTAATGTAGAGCCTTGGTCAAAGACAACAAAATCATGGTAAGGGGGTATCTTAATGTAGAGCCTTGGTCAAAGACAACAAAATCATGGTAAGGGGGTATCTTAATGTAGAGCCTTGGTCAAAGACAACAAAATCATGGTAAGGGGGTATCTTAATGTAGAGTCTTGGTCAAAGACAACAAAATCATGATAAGGGGGTAACTTAATGTAGAGCCTTGGTCAAAGACGACAAAAACATGGTAAGGGGGTATCTTAATGTAGAGCCTTGGTCAAAGACAACAAAAACATGGTAAGGGGGTATCTTAATGTAGAGCCTTGGTCAAAGACAACAAAATGGTAAGGGGGTATCTAGAGCCTTGGTCAAAGACAACAAAAATACGGTAAGGGGGTATCTTAATGTAGAGCCTTGGTCAAAGACAACAAAATCATGGTAAGGGGGTATCTTAAAGAAGAGTCTTGGTCAAAGACAACAAAAATATGGTAAGGGGGTATCTTAATGTAGAGCCTTGGTCAAAGACAACAAAATCATGGTAAGGGGGTATCTTAATGAAGAGTCTTGGTCAAAGACAACAAAATCATGGTAAGGGGGTATCTTAATGTAGAGCCTTGGTCAAAGACAACAAAATCATGGTAAGGGGGTATCTTAATGTAGAGTCTTGGTCAAAGACAACAAAATCATGGTAAGGGGGTATCTTAATGTAGAGTCTTGGTCAAAGACAACAAAATCATGGTAAGGGGGTATCTTAATGTAGAGTCTTGGTCAAAGACAACAAAATCATGGTAAGGGGGTATCTTAAAGAAGAGCCTTGGTCAAAGACAACAAAATCATGGTAAGGGGGTATCTTAATGTAGAGTCTTGGTCAAAGACAACAAAATCATGGTAAGGGGGTATCTTAATGTAGAGCCTTGGTCAAAGACAACAAAATCATGGTAAGGGGGTATCTTAATGTAGAGTCTTGGTCAAAGACAACAAAATCATGATAAGGGGGTATCTTAATGTAGAGCCTTGGTCAAAGACAACAAAATCATGGTAAGGGGGTATCTTAATGTAGAGCCTTGGTCAAAGACAACAAAATCATGATAAGGGGGTAACTTAATGTAGAGCCTTGGTCAAAGACGACAAAAACATGGTAAGGGGGTATCTTAATGTAGAGTCTTGGTCAAACACAACAAAAATACGGTAAGGGGGTATCTTAATGTAGAGCCTTGGTCAAAGACAACAAAAATACAGTAAGGGGGTATCTTAATGCAGAGCTTTGGTCAAAGACAACAAAATCTTGGTAAGGGGGTATCTTAATGTAGAGCCTTGGTCAAAGACAACAAAATCATGGTAAGGGGGTATCTTAATGTAGAGCCTTGGTCAAAGACAACAAAATCATGGTAAGGGGGTATCTTAATGTAGAGTCTTGGTCAAAGACAACAAAAACATGGTAAGGGGGTATCTTAATGTAGAGCCTTGGTCAAAGATGACAAAAACATGGTAAGGGGGTATCTTAATGTAGAGCCTTGGTCAAAGACAACAAAAACATGGTAAGGGGGTATCTTAATGTAGAGCCTTGGTCAAAGACAACAAAATCATGGTAAGGGGGTATCTTAATGTAGAGCCTTGGTCAAAGACAACAAAATCATGGTAAGGGGGTATCTTAATGTAGAGTCTTGGTCAAAGACAACAAAATCATGGTAAGGGGGTATCTTAATGTAGAGCCTTGGTCAAAGACAACAAAATCATGGTAAGGGGGTATCTTAATGTAGAGTCTTGGTCAAAGACGACAAAAACATGGTAAGGGGGTATCTTAATGTAGAGTCTTGGTCAAAGACGACAAAAACATGGTAAGGGGGTATCTTAATGTAGAGCCTTGGTCAAAGATGACAAAAATATGGTGAGGATGCATCATGCTAACAATTCTGTTGCAAAGCTATGTAAAAAAATTTGATAGATATTGATGTTGTCCATTGAATAATTGATACATTTCTGCTTGTTAATAAGGTTGATACCTATATGAAGGAGATTTTAAGGGATTTGCTGGTGAATTTAACGAGTACACAATGGAGAGTTCGGGAATCTAGGTAAATATCTTTTGACTTAAGTCTTCTGAGTTAAATGTTTGTCATTTTGTAAATTGTTAGGCACTAGACTTAATATATGTAAGGTAAAATAAATGTCATCAGCAAAATGTACATCTCATAATATATGCAAACATTAAAAATTCTTCTCCAATAAAAGGTTTTATGACTAATATGTAATTTTAATCAGTTGCCTGGCCGTGAATGATTTGTTACGAGGAAGACCATTGGACGATGTGGTGGATCAGCTCCCAGAATTGTGGGAGACTTGTTTACGAGTCAGAGATGACATCAAGGTAAAAAAAAAAGATTGATTATAACATATTGAATAAAGAGACTCAAATTAAATGATTGTAAGTCATATACATATATGTGAATTGGTTTACTTGCAGTGATGCATGTGCAGTATTTCTGCTTACTTGCAGATCATTAATTCATTATTTACATGTACAGTATCTTATAAGTTGAGTTTGTTTTTCAGGAGACAGTGAGAAATGCTGCTGATCTGGCTTGTCGCTCTCTAAGTCGAGTAAGTTACTTTATGGAAAATCTGTATAAATTTCAGAAATGAATACCGGGTAATTAAGTTTCTATATGCTATGTTATGGAAGAATAAGATCCAAGCTTTTTAGAGTGAAGCATACAACATTGATTTTTTTGAGAATTGCACATTGAAAATTGTAAAAACCATAGATAAATTGAATTGAGAAATTGACTATAGGCAATTCTTTTTAGAGATTATGTATACTATTTGTACATGTATATTTATCTTTTTACAGGCCTCAATAAAGATCTGTGATGTAAACTATGGCAAAATGGGAGAGAAGGCTACAAGTTTAGTCCTGCCATGCTTGTTGAAAGTCAGTACACACAGTCCTGTTCCAGAGGTCAGGGCCATTGGGTAAGTTCAAAGGTCAAAAGTAAATACTAATTGAAATGAGCCAACATAGTAATGTATTGCTTAGAGAATAAACTTAAGTTGAAGGATTTTCTATATAAGAAAATAACATTTTGCAGGTTGTCAACATTGTTAAAAATCAGTAAAAATGCTGGCCCCCTGTTGAAACCCCACATTGCTGTCTTAGTGACTGCCCTTCTGGAGGCAGTCAGTGGTTTGGAGCCACAGGTCATGAACTACTTCAGTCTCAGAATTGCAGGGAGTGAAGAGGCCCAGGAAAGGGTTGGTCTTAAAAATCTATAATGTTTCTTTTTTAAAAAATCCAAAGAAAAAAAAAACAAATCGTGTGAATGTCAAGACAGATAATCTAATCATCTTTACCAAGATCCTTCAGTACATATAGTTGATTATAACAAGCTGTGTAAATTATTTTTGTTAAAATTGTTTTCATAGATAAAACTGTTATAGCAGAAAAATGAACACTTGATTTGCCAGAAATTTAATTGAAAAATTCTTATTGCACAGCTGGACAGTGCTCGTATAGCAGCTTCTAAGATGTCCCCCATGATGGAGACAGTTAACTATGTAAGTATTAAGAGTAAATCAGATAGATCATACTCTCAAATCTTGCAATTGAATATTGATGAGAGCTCCATTTATACAGTATATGAAGTATCTAGAAGTGGACCAAGTGCGATATGTATGTTGATAACAGTAAAGCTAATGATTACTCCATTTGTTATCTATGTAGTGTGTACAGTACGTAGACAGTGCTGTTTTGGTTGAGTTGGTTCCACGGTTGACTGATCTCATCAAGAGTGGTATTGGTATTGGGACAAAGGTTGGTAACTTCATTAAGAGCTTGGTACTTACATCAATAATGAATATGGTTATTTTAAGAATATATAAGTGAAAGATGGTTTATTATAATTATGTTGTTTATATTTTTTCCACAGGCTGGCTGCTCCAGTTTGGTTGTGTCCCTTGTCCATCATTGTCCACTAGACTTAGCTCCACATGCAGGTAATAAAAACAAAATAAAAGTAGGGAATAAATTACCTCCCCCTACACAAACACATGGTTCCTGATTTTTTTTTAATCTCATTTTGTTTAATACTAAGAATGATGTATCCCAAAAACTTCATATACATGTACCTCTAGCTAAGAGTATTTTTAAAATGCTTATGCCAAGCATTCATGTCCTCAAGATATTTTCTTAGTAATGAAAATATTTCAGAAAAGTTTCCTTTAAATAATTAAACCTTTTTCACATTATCTGTATTTCTCACATTGTCTATATACTGTATACTGATTGTAGGGAAGCTGATGAGTGCCTTTTTATCTGGACTGAGTGACAGAAATGCCTCCATAAGGAAATCCTATTCCTCAGCACTGGGTCAATTGGTGAAGGTCAGTAAAGGTCAAATGTCAAGGTCAACTTCTTTATACTGAATGCATCATCTAGAACAAATTATTGTTTTTTTCAGAAGGATGAATGTCATTTTCATCTATTATAAAATGTTACTTTGCTAGGATCTTACAAAAGTAAAACTTGTTTACACGATATGTGTGATACATGTACTTCCTAATGAGAGACGTACAGTATAGAGTTAAATATCTGATTCCTGTCAGGTGGCTAAAGACAGCAGTGTGGAGAAGCTGATCAGTCGACTGAGGACCTGGTATCTGGAGAAGGAAGGTTTGTACAGCTGTAAGACAGTTACTGGAGATAAAACTGAAATAATTTCCTGATCTTCTCCTTACCAGATCATTAAATCAAACAGTGCAAAGTGCTTTATACAGTAAAATACACATATCAAAGTGCAGGGACAAATAATTTTGATTCATAAGAAACACCTTGTTATATCCAATTAATTTATCTTATTTTACATCTCCAGGGAATGATAATTGTATCATTATAATTGTGAATGCATTTTAGGCATTGTTAGCTAAGCATATTAACTGTACAGGGATTTTTTCACATCGCTTTTATTTGTACCTCTTTGCCCTCATTGCAATTTATCAAGATTTAATTTGGGAAAATTCAAAGGAGACCGGGTTATTTTACACATGTGCTCTATTTTCTTTATTAGAGGATTCGGTGAGATCTGCCTGTGGACTGACCTTGGCTGCCATCTCCCAGTACAACCCTGACATCCTGAAGAGACACGCTGCTCTGGCTCTACCACTGGCCTTCTTTGCCATGCATGAAAAAGGTTGATAAGTTTTTTTAAAAATACAAATGAAGCTTTGTTAGAAACTTCTGAATATGTAAATGATTTTTTTTTGTGGAATCTGAGTACATTTTTATATCTCATTATCAAAATCTGAAATTATCTTGCCATTTTTAAAAATAATTTTAACATTCAAGTTGCCTTGAAGTAAAATTGAGTTTTTTTTTTCTTTAAACAGAAGCTGAAGATAAAGAGAAGACAGAGAAGAAGACATCCGTGTGGGAAGAAGTCTGGCTGGATGCGACTCCAGGTAAAGATTAAACCACAATGTGTGGAAGATATCAATATTCCTAATACATGTATGTGGAAGATATCAATATTCCTAATGTGTGGAAGATATTAAATGTGAAGAAGATATCAATATACCTAAATGTGTGGAAGATATAAAAAAAAAACACAATATGTTGAAGATATCACTATACCACATTTCATGGAAGATGTCTAGCAAACTTAACAGTATACATAAGTCTATCAGTCTATAACATATACATTGTATTTGAGGTTATTTTAGGTACTGAGGCAGGTCTTCTTTTGTACCTGGATCAGATTGTCAGTCTGTTAGATATACCTGAGATTATTACAGGTACTGAGGCTGGTCTTTGTACCTGAATCAGATTGTCAGTCTGTTATATATACCTGAGATTATTACAGGTACTGAGGCTGGCCTTTGTTTGTACCTGGATCAGATTGTCAGTCTGTTATATATACCTGAGATTATTACAGGTACTGAGGCTGGCCTTTGTTTGTACCTGGATCAGATTGTCAGTCTGTTATATATACCTGAGATTATTATAGGTACTGAGGCAGGTCTTCGTTTGTATCTGGATCAGATTGTCAGTCTGTTATATAGACCTGAGATTATTACAGGTACTGAGGCTGGCCTTTGTTTGTACCTGGATCAGATTGTCAGTCTGTTATACATGTATATACCTGAGATTATTACAGGTACTGAGGCTGGCCTTTGTTTGTACCTGGATCAGATTGTCAGTCTGTTATATATACCTGAGATTATTACAGGTACTGAGGCTGGCCTTAGTTTGTACCTGGATCAGATTGTCAGTCTGTTATATATACCTGAGATTATTACAGGTACTGAGGCTGGCCTTTGTTTGTACCTGGATCAGATTGTCAGTCTGTTATATATACCTGAGATTATTACAGGTACTGAGGCAGGTCTTCGTTTGTATCTGGATCAGATTGTCAGTCTGTTATATATACCTGAGATTATTACAGGTACTGAGGCAGGTCTTTGTACCTGGATCAGGTTGTCAGTCTGTTATATATACCTGAGATTATTACAGGTACTGAGGCAGGTCTTTGTACCTGGATCAGGTTGTCAGTCTGTTATATATACCTGAGATTATTACAGGTACTGAGGCAGGTCTTTGTTTGTATCTGGAGGAGATTGTCAGTCTGTTACATTTACCTGAGATTATTACAGGTACTGAGGCTGGTCTTCGTTTGTATCTGGAGGAGATTGTCAGTCTGTTGGGGGACACCATCACCTCCCAGTCCTGGTCCACTAAAGCCCAGGCAGCGGCGGCCATGAGTTCTGTGGCCTCCACCCTGAAGGACCGCCTGGGACCCCCACACCTGGGGCACCTGTTAAGAACACTTCTGGCTGGACTCTCGGGGCGCACCTGGACAGGGAAGGAGGCTCTACTACAGGCCATAGATACAGTCTGTACTTGCTGCAGGTGAGAGGATAACTGGTTTCAAAATAGTAAATGATTCTCTTTAAAAGTTTACTGTGTAAATCTGAGGCCACAGGGAGTATGGAATACAACCCAGGGTAAATCCCATTATACCCCTGATTGGATCTAGATAACAAATTTATTGTCCTATGTAACCAAATAAATTCTGTCTTTGACAAAAAAGTGATTTGATAAAATTATCAATTGTTCAAAGCTCACATTTTTTTTCAACTAAGTTATCAGAATGAAAGTAACATCTGTATACATTCATGTATGTAAGTATATTGTGAAGATTAAATTCTTTTTTACAATTTTTTTTTTATTTTTAATACTTGGAAAGGCTTTTTTTAACCAATTGTAACAATTCTATAGAGAGACCTTACAGAATGCCCCTGTAGATGGACAACCAACAATTACTGAGGTTAGAATTCTCTTTTTTGAAATCGCTAATACAATGTAGTGACTTATAAGGGACAAAATCATTGATAGCAATTATTCATTAACATATAATTAATAGACCAAATATAATCAAGAAAATTACAATCAATAAATTGCATTGATCATTAATTTTGTCAGGTGGTGGATGCTGTGATGAAGGAATGTAAAAAGGAGAACATTGAGTATAAAGTTGAGGCCATGAAGTGTATGGGGAATCTGTTAGAGGAATATAAAGAGGACCGTTTTAAGGAGATGTGGGCCCTCATTACACCTGTATTACAGGTAAGTAGGTCAGTGTATGGGGATCTGTTAGAGGAATATAAAGAGGACCGTTTTAAGGAGATGTGGGCCCTCATTACACCTGTATTACAGGTAAGTAGGTCAGTGTATGGGGATCTGTTAGAGGAATATAAAGAGGACCGTTTTAAGGAGATGTGGGCCCTCATTACACCTGTATTACAGGTAAGTAGGTCAGTGTATGGGGAATCTGTTAGAGGAATATAAAGAGGACCGATTTAAGGAGATGTGGGCCCTCATTACACCTGTATTACAGGTAAGTAGGTCAGTGTATGGGGAATCTGTTAGAGGAATATAAAGAGGACCTTTTTAAGGAGATGTGGTCCCTCATTACACCTGTATTACAGGCAAGTATGTCAATCTCATCAGAGATGTTTAGTTTACAGACATAGTTTATTTATATTTTAGTCAGAGGCAGAAGATGAGGAAGAAAAGAAGAAAAGAGAACAACAGATCCCTTGTTATTATGAAGTGTTAGGACAAGCCTGGCCATATGATCACACTACACAAGGTACCATCATAAAAAACGTTGAATCAGATTAATAGCCTGGGGGAAATACAAAATGCATTAATGTATTTCTACATTTACAGATGAATTTTCCTCTCCATTCTGTTGTCTGCTGTGCGAGTCTTTACCACAACATGTATGGAAAGTCCAGCTCATCATTCTTAGTTCACTACACAAATATATAGAAAGGTCAGTACTCTCTTTAAAAAAAAATTGTAAGTGATAAGTGTGCTTTTCAATCATGATGTAAACTACTAACTTTAATGAATCTCCACCTAATGTCTTCAAGGAGTGTCATATTTGTGAATACGGCTTGGTCAAATCTTTACTTGTTTCTGCTCTGTACACAGGTATTATAGATTTGACTTTGAAGACATGTTCAAGGGAGACCAGAAGGATACAAAGATCTGTGATATACTGAAAGCCGTCAAACCATGTATAGGTCAGTACCTGTGGTAATTACAATATATTATTACTTATATATGTACTAAGATCAACATTTGTCTTATTACTTTTTCGTTTGTCATATACAGGTACTGACGTAAGACTGCTTTGGAAAATGTACACTTTTGTTTCAAAATTTTCTTCATGTATGTCATTTGATGTATGCAAGTAACTAATTTCAAGTTTTGCAGAAACATTTTCACTAAATATGCATGTTAATTAATAGAAGATAATTAATTTGGATACTTCATCAATTAAAAAAGTTATTTTTTGAGATGCTCAATTGTCTTTGATTGTATTTCTTTACAGGCAACAAGAAATACAGTGCAATAAGGTCACAGGCATTGGATATTGTAGAATTACTCATTAAAAAGATAGAAAGTGTTGGTAAGACTTTATTGATTTATTATATAGATACAACATAAAGTTAATTTTAAGAGCCATTAACAACATGCAAAGCAAAGATTATTGGAAAATAATTTAATTCAAGTTGTAACATGTAATTTTATTGGATAGCAGATTTTATCCATTTTGTATAACATAACTTGCCTATGTCACAATGAGTTACGTCAAAAAACGTATTACTCCGCTTGATGTTACTTTTAAAATATGCTATATTTGAAGTCATTTAATGGAGGAAAAATTGTCTTATTGTCTACACTGAAATTAAATTATAAGGAATGAAGCTTATTTCAACTTATGTTATACGATACAACATAACTTGGGGCAGTTTACGCTTTTTTATAAACTGTGTAAACTGACCCAAGTTATGTTATATCGTAGAACAGAAGTTGAAATAAGTTCATTCCTTAACGACGTTCGATCCTGATATTTAAAGTCTTAAACTTTTTTTGCCAAGTATATTTTTAGTTTCTACATACATAGCTTAATTAACAGTCAAATCAAGAAATGGGGGTCAATATGCTTCTTTTGACGCTTCAGTACATTTAATATGACTTTTTTGCACTGAAATTTGTGTCTTAATTAAAAATTATATTTTTGACATTTTCCCTCCAATATTTTTATCCAATTAAAGCATGCACCAAAATGAACCCCAAGTTTGTTTAAAAAAAGACACTTAAAAATTGTGACGAAGAAAAAGTTTTAAATTGCTTCGCATAATCAATTATTTGACCTTTCTGCACTAATAACAAGTGATTTTTCTGGCATTGAAAATTTAATAAGCAAGAAAATTATTTTGAAGTCTTAAACTTTTTCTGATTTTAGCAAATAGGCCAAATTTATCTTGAATATTTAGAAAAGAACATCAAAAGCGGGGGTATATGATGTAAATTTTCAGATATTACTAAAAAAGTGTCAATTTTACGTTAAAATTGGCTCAATTTTCCCCCGGATTTTCAGAATATATTTACTATATTTGTCACACTTTGTTGATAGAATTCATAAGAAATAATTTAATAGATATTTCAGAACCAGCATAACACATTTAACTGCAAAAAACAGCTTTTGTGCAACCAGGATGAAAAAATAGGAATCCAAAATTAACAGTACTGTTATAGTTCAAAATGGAAAAACTGATCATTTTCGCCTAAAAAACCTTCCGCCACAAAATATAGTCCCTATCTTAATTCTACTTGAATGGAATTTAATCGATGTTTTCTCATTGAATATAGTTAAATTTGCACTGTAGAATTCAGATTTAATGTTAGAACTTAAAAATGATGCAGAATTTTATAAATAAAGGACCTGACCAAATTATGCCCAAAATCTCAGGATTGAACGTCCTTAAATAATACAGAGTGTTTTTAGAAAGTAGGATCTAAAATGTTAAAACATTTCAGTTTTTTTAAAATCTAAAACACTTATTTATGGGAGAAATATATTTTATTAAACTTTCTTGTAAAAATGTGAATGGTTTAGATACATTGTACATTTAACTTTTAATAATAAACTATTTTTATCATCATCTGTACATGTATGATCAAAGTATTATTAAGATAACTCTTATATGAACAAGTTGCATCATTACACATTATTTGACTCTACAGGAGCCAGTCCCTCCTCCGTGTTGTCGGTTGTTGATCTGTCAGAAGAGTTACAGAACCTTCCTAAAGATCTGACAGATAGAGGGCGCTCCATACAACAGAAACTCAAAATACCAGAACCAATGGAGACCTCATAATGACTGTGATAACAAAGCATTCTCTGATTAATACATGTATTAAAAACTTATCTTTCCTTTAAAGGTGTTGTTTTATTTTCCATGCATGTTTGAGGAAAAAGAAGGCTCAAATTACTATATAGACTGCTGCATAATTGTTAATGTATCTGTCCATTTTAAATTCCATGTTTAGTATATCTATATACATATACTTGTATATCTTTTCTGTTGACCTTTTTATTCAAGTAAATTGTCAGAATATTTCTTGCTGACTATAATTTTTAGACTTTACCATTTTTTGTGGGATTTACTTTTGGCAAGGGAAAAAACTTGTCTATCTTACTAAAATTTTGTTTTTCATCCATGGGAAAAGAAACAACGGAATAAAATAAAAACAATCATTTTTACTTGTGCTTTTAAATGTTCCCTGGTTATAATGCCATATATGGCTCATGACAAAGGTTTAGTTTCTCAAATGAAAGTCAGACCCTAAGCCCTAAGGTCAAGGATACCCAAAGAAAGGTCTTGTCACAAGGAATGTACCAGTGAATATAAAAGGCTGTCACCAACCAATCACAAGTTATGGCCAAGGTAACAGTTTTTCAAATGTAGGTCAACCTCCAAGGTCAAACGGTTTAATTTTCTTGGAGAAGCAGACAAACAGACAGAAATCACTTCTTCGTGGGGTTTAATTTGTTTTTTAGTTATGGAGAGACCCATGAATTTATGACCACCACAAAATGTAAATTCTGATATGCATTACTACCAAACATTTTCCAACCATAAAATCAAATCCCCACTAACCATTACTTTTACCTCAAATCTTGGAAATTTGTCCCCACGAAAATGAGTGTTTTCACAGTATATGCCCCTGGATTGTTTATTATGGTGGCTTGTAGATTCAACAAGCCAATACATTAACAAATTCCTGGGAATTGATTGTTTCGCACCAATTTATGATTCTATCTGAAAAGTTTTCCAATGTGACACAGTACACATTTTGAAAAGTTTGCCAAGAATTTACCTGGCTTTACCAGAAAAGCTTAAGTTTGCATTGTCAATGAACTATTATGAACATATATTGTTAGTGACTTCATGACAGATTTGCGACTGTATAGCATTGCAACTATTAAATGGTAAAGAATGATGAACATAGCTGTCCCTAAATCCAGAGACATGCTCTTGTTCAGGCTAACAGAGTTCTTTATTTTGTTACATAAAGACCAATAACCAAGAATAAAATTCGACAATTTTATTTTCATGGCTTTCTTTTAAAAATCACATTGGTTTATTTGAATTTTAAAATCAGGACAACACAACCAAATTGAAATTAAACAAGTTGAAGTTTTTTTATCTTCTTTAACAATCAGTGTGTAAAATGGTTTCAAGTACATGTACCTCATGAAAAAATAACTGAAAGACATTTGGTGGAGAGAAAAAAGCAAAACAATGGATTGGTAAAAATGAAATGAGATCATTTAAAAACTACATAAGATTTTACATTTAAAGAAATGACTGAAATGTCTGTCATGTTTCTGTCACACATAGGAGTCTATTATGGATCTGAAGCAAGATTGTAGTGAAACTGAAAAGGACATTTATTTTGTGACACCTGTGTCTACAAAATCAAGATTGTAACGAGACAGTAAAGTATTTACTGTGTGAATCTAGTGACTTGAATAATCACAGACCAGACAAGTACTGAATATACATCAAATGTTGTAAATGTCTTGGATTTATGTTATACTAAAACTGTTAAATAAAAATAGCCTTGTAGAACTAGTAAAGTATATTAGCATCCATGATATGTATTGATAAAACAAAATCATACTTGATCAATATTAATAAATACGTGTCACATAAAAATCAATTTAAGCATACACTGTAAACAAGACAAGAAATGGACAATCACATAAAGATAACATTCTAATCAATAATCTCAGTCTGTAAATTGTGCAGTATTTCATGTATACTGCAAGTTATTGCACTTTATAAATACAAAAAAAAACTGGTGGATATCATTCAGAAATATTTTGAGAAAAAAGAATTTACAGCATAAATTAAAAATTTTCAGTGTTTCAAAGGGAATCCAATTGAACCTTAAAAATTTGCCTAAGTAATGGCACTTTGTTCTTCTGCAGAAGATTTGTTTCCCAAGATATTATGTAGCCCACCCCTGAGGATGCTTCTATATAAAATCTGACTGTCCATGGCTTTGCTGCTCTAGAGAAGATTTTAAGATATTTTTTCTTGTATATTCCCATGTAAAACTTCAATCACACATATTAACAAGATTCTAACCCTTGAACAAACTTTAATGTACTTTCTATCAAGAAGCTTTCATATCGACACAATTTTCACTATTTCTTAATTATCTGTCCTTGGGAGTCAGTGGAAAAGGGGGGTGGCCCTTCATCAGAAAAAAATGAATTTTCTTTACTCAAGGGTAGTTCATGCCATATCTAGCTGAAATTAACATCAACTGTTACATTGGACAAATTCTGATCAGAAATGCTCACTTGAGCCTTTGACTCAGGTGAGCTAAATACGTGTATGTATCTTTATATTAAACACAAACAATTTCATTGACATTCTATGAAGGCAAGTAAAAAGCTTAAAATAAAACATTTCAGGTTTGACTACCGATCTAGTCATAACATCACAAACTATTTACAGAATAGACACATTATTATTGCACCTCAAAGCGTTTTCGTTTCGATGCTACATCATCCACCTCCTCACTAGCCTTTCTTTTCTCTGAACTGAACACAAGACGGCAACCTCCAGATTTACGCACCTTCCAGTAATGTCGAAGATCTCCGTTCTGTTGGACAGGAGTGACCTTGACCTTGCACAGTTTAAGTTTCATGTCACTTTGTTGAACAGCGCAGTACACATTAGACAAGGAACTGCCCCTGGAGCGTTTTCTGTGAGACTTGACCAAATGGACATTAGGGTTGACCTTCAGACTGTTTAAGTTGATCTTGATTTTGATTGGTTGTTGAACTGGTTCCTGGCCCTGTTCTTTTTGATGCACATTTGGTTGGTTCTCTTTGTTTTCCAGAAAGTCTCTGAGGGACTCGTCACTATTATTGTCAGCTTTACTTACACAAGGGGAATATGTCAGCCTTCTGTTGACTGGAACCTTAGTTTGGACGACTGGCTGGGGAGTTTCTGACTTAGTTGCTACCAAGTTGGCATTAGCTGCATGTGACACATCATTGTCTGAGGAATCTGTTACATTATTTGACACAGGATTTGTATCGGAAGATGTGAGACAGGAGGCAGAATTCTTAGGAGACACAGTCACTGTCTGTTGATTCTTATCACAGTCTGTGCTTGATATGGACTTGGAATCCCTTACTGAGGATGTTGGTTTACATATTGGCTCAGTGGTGAGTTGATGTGGATCAGAGGGCTGAATTTTGGTGTTTTTATCAGGGATAAATGAATGGGAGTCCTTGTTAGCATTTACACATGCTGATTTGATGTCTGCCATCCAGCGGTTTGCCAGGTCTGCAAAACTAAGATTATCTGGTGCATAGCTTGGGGAGTGGATGGGACTGAAGTACATATCAGGAATGTCTTGACGCTTATTGTCTTCATTTTTATGTGAAGTTGTTACATTACTTTCTTCCTGTACATCTTTCATTTCTTGATTTTGTAAGTCTCCTCTTGGTAAGTCTAAATATTCAGTGTTATTTTCACATTCCTGTTTGTCAATGCAGTCAGTTTTATTTTCTTTGTAGAAACTGACTGTAGTTTTTGTGATGGTGTCCTGGTCAGTACAGCTAGTGAAAACTTCACCAGATTCTGTCCTATCCTGCTCTCCCTCCTCTTGAGCAGGCACTGATGCTTGATATCCTTCTTGATGTGGTTCTTCTATTGTTTCATTTTCATGTGTTTTATCACTAAGATTGAACTTCTTTGCAAATGTCTCTAAGGATGGCAATTTCAGCATAATTTCATCTAGTACCTTGTAATTGGTGATATCTCTGATGAATTTCAAATGTCTTTCACTGTTTAAGTGCTGTCGCAGTGAGCATTTGTACCAGTGGTCACATGCTTCACAGAAACCCCCTCTGTTGGAAACGGGTAAAGTCTGTTTCTGAACAGCATAACGATTGACATTTTCTTTTGACTTCCGAACTAACATAGCATTTTTATCAAAGGGAGATGCTAAGTCAGGATCATATCTGACTTGTGGAAAAACATCCAAGTTTTTAATGAGAGGCCTGTAATTTTTTAAAATGTCTTCACATTTCACAATTGGATAATTCTCTTTTTCTGCCCAAGTCAGGGGTTCTATTCCATCCAACATCCCTGCCTTGTTACGACTTTTCTTCTCTTTTGACTGAATGCATTCTGTGTCCTTCAAAAATTTTGTGACTTTCTGAATTTCTACACCAAGCATATGTGCATTCTGCACTGGGTCATTTGGAAGACTTTTACGTTTTGCAGCCTTAAGTAAAAGAGCTTTTCCTGCAATGAAAAGAAATATACATTGATTCAATACTTACTTCAAAGATGCCTTTACCTGTTTTTATACTTGTTAATTCAACAAATTTATACATGCAAAAAAAGTTATTTTGCAGAATTGATTTCAATATATTTCACAGTCATATAGAGATTACACAACACCTCAATATAAATTTACAAATAAAGACCAACTTGGCAAGGATGGATGAGTAGGCACATAAAAATTAAAATGAATTTAAATACTGGCCAATATTATTTAAAATATTTTTCATGAATTTTAGTTTAGAGGGAGAAAGACTTGTGCTTGATTTACGTTTACCTCTGCTAAATGGAAGCAGCTGCTTTTGTGTAACGTCTGAGGCTGGGATTTCTTCTTTGGCAATGTTATTTTTATCTGTAAGCACCAAATTCACATCTTTTGACAAAAACTGCTCGATTTTTCCATGCAACGACAAAATTCTCTGTACAGCTTTTGCTTTCACTTTATCGGAAGAAATGTCGAGATAGTACGTTGTCTGTGACGATGGAGCAAACTGGAGTTTCCTCCGAGCCCCATCGTTTGAGTTCAATTTCATTTCTTTTGACTCAAACGACGCTCAAAGATTTTCCACCATCTGCCTTGATTAAATTCGCCGCTCAAGCATGACGTCACAAATCTCTTCGATTACTAAATAACTCGTACAATATTTTTTCTCTTTTTTCTTTCATCTTCTATTCTCTTTGTAAAATAAAAGATTTCATTGAATGATAAATTATTGAAAGAGTATTAAATCATGAAATTCATTCTAAAAAATAAGCGGAATATAAATTGAAATAAACGAAATAATATTGAAATAGATTATATACATCGGGTTCAATGATCTATGAAAATTCCGATCCCGACATTAAAAATGGAGTTTGACACATGTTGTAAACATTGAAGTATCATATTTGATATGGCTCTTGCAGGGAATGTTAGGAATACGCTTCACAAGTTTATTGGTAAGGAATTCATGTAGCCTTTTTGTCAAGGGTATCAACAAAGAAATTCGTATGAATCAATCGTTTTTATCTTTTGAAAGAGGAAGGTAATGTTTTGATTTCTATTTGAATTGTACATTGTATGAAAATTCTTGAAAGTATTATTTAATTCCTTTGTAATTATCTATTTAGATATAGGTGTGAATTTGACAGGTGAGTGTTTCAGATCAGTAACCAAAATCTCTCTCTCTCTCTCTCTCTCTCTCTCTCTCTCTCTCTCTCTCTCTCTCTCTCTCTCTCTCTCTCTCTCTCTCTCTCTCTCTCTCTCTCTCTCTCTCTCTCTCTCTCTCTCTCTCTCTCTCTCTCTCTCTCTCTCTCTCTCTCTCTCTCTCTCTCTCTCTCTCTCTCTCTCTCTCTCTCTCTCTCTCTCTCTCTCTCTCTCTCTCTCTCTCTCTCTCTCTCTCTCTCTCTCTCTCTCTCTCTCTCTCTCTCTCTCTCTCTCTCTCTCTCTCTCTCTCTCTCTCTCTCTCTCTCTCTCTCTCTCTCTCTCTCTCTCTCTCTCTCTCTCTCTCTCTCTCTCTCTCTCTCTCTCTCTCTCTCTCTCTCTCTCTCTCTCTCTCTCTCTCTCTCTCTCTCTCTCTCTCTCTCTCTCTCTCTCTCTCTCTCTCTCTCTCTCTCTCTCTCTCTCTCTCTCTCTCTCTCTCTCTCTCTCTCTCTCTCTCTCTCTCTCTCTCTCTCTCTCTCTCTCTCTCTCTCTCTCTCTCTCTCTCTCTCTCTCTCTCTCTCTCTCTCTCTCTCTCTCTCTCTCTCTCTCTCTCTCTCTCTCTCTCTCTCTCTCTCTCTCTCTCTCTCTCTCTCTCTCTCTCTCTCTCTCTCGTGTGGTGTTTTATTAATTTGTTAGAATGATCTAACTGCCTCTCAGGTCAAGCTACTACCACAAAACTATAACCATCCTCACAACTTCACAAATTACATTGTCAAAGGTCCTGAGTCCACTTGTGGCCATGGGATCTATGACAAACCTCATTGAGTGCTTTACAGGTCCTACTAAACAGAGAACCCTAGAGAACTCTAGAGAACCTTAGAGAACCCTGGGTTTATATGGTGAATTTTTATATGTTTTATGCGCAGTTGAGTTGATTTGTATTAAATAAATAGTATTTTATACATAAAATCAATTAGAAAGTTATTTTATGGAAGTTTTCATCGTTTTTTCTTAACAAAATAGATGGCGAAATATTTTTTGACATCCCGATCCCGCTTGAATTTAAAAAAAAACATTGTTTATCACAATAAAAATTTTTATCACGCAATTTTCCAATTATTTTTCACATTATTTTTTATTTAATTTTAATGATATGTGTAATTCTTAAGCAATTACTCTGATCTTAAACATATTAATTAATTTCTTACTAGTCTTATCATAAAAGCTATGTTGAAGTTTTAAGAGATTATAGTACTCTTTTAAATAAGCAAAAAACTTGTCAAAATATATTTTTTTAAATTTGATTTTGTTTTAACATGATATATTAGTTACCTAAACTATAAATATTTCATTTACAGACAATAAATAATTTAAAATCAATAGGGTTCTCAAGGTTCTCTAGAGTTCTCTATTTAGTAGTACCCAGTGCTTTACAGGTCCACTAAAATGAAAACCCCTGGTTGTTATTTTTATCTCACAACCAATCACATTAAGAATTCTGGTGCAGCACATACATTGATACATCAAATGCTACTTCCTGTTTACATTTTATGTCAGAATTCAAATGGTGCTTTGCAATGAGAGAACCCCCTATAAAAATAAGGGTCCCAGGGTCATAAGTAAGCTCAGAACTCCTGACATTTTGAGGATGGCTAGCAACAAAACATTTGAAAAAATGATCATTAATGTTTCATCGTTCTAAACACTTGTTTTTTCAGACCCCATGTTCATAGGTGTTTATCATAATTCCAAGAAACATCAAGGTATGATATATATTCATGAACATGCATTACATGCTGAATATCTAACGGCCAGGTGTAAATTATGGATACAATAATTTTGAATTTTATAATTATTTTGAATCTCAGAGATCTTATAAAATAAGTGTTGATGATTTTTACAGATGATTTTGATGATGTGGTGGCAAGAGCTAAAGATGTTGGTATGACAAAGGTAACAGATTTATATAAAATTGTTATAATGGATATCTAGGTTTGCTCTCTTACTACTTGTTTATGTGAATTAATCGTTTATTTGTTGAAACAGATGATGATAACAGGAGGCTACCTTGAGGATTGTAAAGAGGCTTTAGAACTGGCCAAGACAAATGGTAAGGTTGCAAAACAAATATACATTAAATGAAAAGGTAAATCAAAGTCTTTCATCTCATCATTTAAATATTTGAACTTCACTTGTCTCCAACAATCCAGAAAATAATGCTTGGTTGAAAATGTAAAATTTTGAAATATTTTAATATATTTTTAGTGAAAGCCAGAAAGGTTGTTGATTCAAGAATATGATACATGTATTTTGTACCTTTAATCTGAAACTGATTGTGTTGAGATAGTTTTTAAACGAGCTAAAATGAGGATCAAAGACAATCTAAATATTCTTTAGGGATTTGATACTATCGGTACACAACTGCACA
>NW_026930410.1:0-42457 GCF_032062105.1 Saccostrea cuccullata | reverse complement strand
TTAGGCTTGACATTTTGAACAACTGTTCTTCTTTGACGTATTACAAATTCTTGATACTTTTTTGAGATATAAAGGAAAAACTTTTGGCCCCTGTAGGCCCCTCATTTTAGGGGCCAGCCCTTTTTTGGAGATATCAGTTGAAAGATCGTGTAATTCTACACTTCTTTTGTTCTTAACAAAATGTTTCTAGGTAAAAAGTTATCGTGGAAAAGGTGTTAAAAATTTTGAAATTCTTGATAGGACTATTTTTCGGGCCATAGCGAGCGTCGGCGCTTCGTACTTCCGGTAGCTGTGATATACAAAAGGCACTTCTCCAAAGGTTGCTCTAGCATCACTGAAATTTCACACTTCTACCTTCAATGGTTTTCGAGAACATTGCCGTACAAAGTGACCCTCTCAAAATGATAAAATCGCGGAAATCTCCGAACCGAAAGTGACGTCCTCAAAATAAAAAAAATATATCTAGATTTTTTGATGTTCTATCAATCCTGAAAGTTTCATGAAAATCCATTGAGCCATTTCCGAGAACTCGCGTGCACAAAATCGGTAAGAAAAAATAAAAACTGGAAAAAGAAACCTAAGAATAACAGTAAGGTCTTCCGCTGAAGACGGAAGACCTTAATAATAAGAAACAGAGTAAAAAACAATATGTTCCCCAACTTCGTTTGGGGAACATAATAATAAGAAACAGAGTAAAAACAATTTGTTCCCCAACTTCGTTTGGGGAACATAATAATAACACCCACACAGTTGTAATAAGCGCGAGTGTGCTACTTTTTAAGAACTTATTCAACTTTTAAAAAAGGAAAGCAATCAGTTAAGTTGTTACTATGGTGGCATATTTCTGCCCCCTACATGCAAGATAAATCATGTTAACATGCAACATAATTATGTCAACATGCAACATATTTATGTCAACATGCAAGTTAATTATGTTGACGTGCAAGTTACCAATCTAATTAGAAAATATAATTTAAATACAGTTAAATTTACTTACTAACGCCCGTATCTGGCATCGTAGATACAAGATGCAACAAAATTATGTACACATGCGACTTATTTACATGTATGTCAACATGCAAGATAATTATGTCAACATGCAACTTATTTATGTCAACATGCAAGATAATTATGTCAACATGCGACATATTTTTGTCAACATGCGAGTTAATTGTGTAGACATTCAACTTATTATGTTAACATGCAAGATAATTATGTTAACATGCGACTTATTTATGTGAACATGCGAGTTGTATTTTTACAAACAAGATATTTATGTTAACATGCAAGATAATAAGTTGCATTTCAAATTACATATCTTGCATGTTAACATAATTATCTTTCATGTTGCCAGAAATAAGTCGCATGTTTACATAAATAAATTGCATGTTGACATAAATAAGTCGCATGTTGACATAATTATCTTGCATGCTGACATAAATAAGTAAGTTCCATAGTTGACATAAATAAGTCGTATGTCTACATAATTATGTTGCATCTTGCATCTACATTGTAAAATATGGGCGTAAGTTGGTAAATTTAACTATATTTAAATTATATTTTCTTGTTAGATTGGTAACTTGCATGTCAACATAATTAACTTGCATGTTGACATAATTATGTTGCATGTTAACATAATTTAATTTGCGTGTAGGGTGCAAGAAATACGACCACAAGAAATACGATTGTGAAATATGAAAGCCCAAGCACTACCTGTTCAAAAGTTATGGTCAAGGATAAGTTTTTGAAAGGTAGGTCAAACTCCAAGGTCAAAAGGTCAAAGTTGTTGGTTTCTTAAGAAAGGTCTTGTCACAAGTACTACATATGTGAAGTATGATAGCCTTAGCTCTAACCGTTCAAAAAATAATTATGGCCAAGATTAAAGTTTTAAATAGTAAGCCAAACTTCAACGTCAAAGGGTCAAAATTCTTTAATGAAAGTTCTTCTTACAAGAATTACATATATGAAGAACAAAAATAATACTAGTATATGTAAAGTATGAAAGCCTTAGCCCATACCGTTAAAAAGTTATGGCCAAGGATCAAAATATTAGGTATCCAATAAAAGTACTTCGCACAAAAATTATACTAGTATATGTAAAGTATGAAAGCCTAAGCCCTTCGCGTTCAAAAGTTATGGCCAAGGTTAAAGATTTTTTCATTAGTAGGTCAAACTCCAAGGTGAAGGTCACAAGGTCAAAGTTGTTGGTATCCAATGAAAGGTCTTTCCAGAAAAAAATACAGATATCAAATATGAAAGTCATAGTTTCTACTGTTCAAAAGTTATGGCCAAAGCAAAAGTTTGGAATTTTTGTGTAAAAGCGGGTCAAACTCCAAGGTCAAAAGATCAACTTTAGTGGTACCTAAAGAAAGGTCTTGTCACAAAAAATACACATGTGAAATATGAAAGTACTCCACTAAATAAAAAGTTATGGGAAGGTAAATGTTTTTGTGACGGACTAACGGACAGACGAATGAGATTTAATAAACGAAAGGTGAACTAAGCTAATTAGATGACATAGTCATAACACATGTTGGGTGGACAAGAATCAATACTGAGAGTTTTTGTACTGTCATTGGCCATTATATAAATGAGGAGTGGGATATGCGTAGTGTTGTATTAGAAACCAAAAAAAATTTAATAACGGGGAGTCACATTGTAGAAAATATAGAGGCTTCGCTTCTTGAAACAAATATACTTTAAAATTGCCAGTGCCTACTGCTGTGACTGATAATGCTGCAAACGAAAGGAAAGCTTTTGAGCTTCTTGAATGGCCAAGACTCGGTTGTTCTGGCCATAGAATTAACCTAATTGTGAAAAATACCCTAGCCCTCGCTGAATTACCAAAAATCATTGCAAAAGGAAGAAAATTGATAACTTTCTTCCATCCGGTTTCAAGTGCAACAAATTTACTATTGGCTAAGCAACAACTTCTCCTAGCTGAGGAACAGAAAGGACATCAAATTAATTATGGATTGTGCAACCCGATGGAATAGCACCTACAACATGATCGAGATACTTTTGGAACAGACGACGGCAATAATATGTCAGTTATAACTGATAGCAGTTGTTCAAAGTCAGCTGCAAGCACACTGAAGTCTTAGGTATACAACTTTGATGAACGGTTCATGGTAGAAAAAAACTTCCTGCTCTACTTTATCCTTTTTTGGTTGCTACAAATTGTTTTTGTGTAGCTGCAGAACTGTAGCTCTCCGAAAACTGTTTATTTATTGCGCACGAAAAAGTGCGCTGATTTTCGATTGAATATTTCTTCATGTTTTTAAAATCATCATCTAAAAATATTACTAACCGTATGTTCCTAACATATTGTTTTACTGTTCCCGCAACAAACATGCCTTATAATTGTATTTAATAGCCCTCCTGGAACTGAAATTGAGATCATCGAAAATTTCGCCTATTTATACTACACTTTAGGTTGTTATAAGATAATTCGGTCCGCTTCGTACAGATGTAAACGACTAGAGTACTTGAAAGAGGAGAAAGGAATTTTTTGAAATCTAGCTTTTTTGTAATTGAGGTCAGAATTTGGAAGAATGAATCCTGAACTATGAGCCTTTTTTGTGTAATAAATATACGGTTTTTACAATGGGTGGACTGTAGCTCTCTGGTCTGTCAATATAATTTTTTTGAGAGCTACAATTCTGCAGCTTGTATTTGTGGAGACAATTAAATCACCCACCATTCACAAAAGTATACCTTTGTTGATGAAACTGTCAAAGTGCATAGAAATATTTTTTTTTATCTTGACAACCCTGTTTTGATCAAGAAGATTAAAGAGAAAATGCAGTTGGAGCTTCAATCAAGAACCCAAGACAAAGAGCTAGCATTTATGGCTTGTATGTTGAACCATTACCAAAGATTGGAATTCTTGCCTGTTGAGGACCACCTTAATGCACATCAGATTCTACTGACAACTGCATTAGAAATAGATACAAAGCCTGTAAAGGTTAAACAGGAGCAAGGACTTGATATAATGAAAGAGCCTGGGCTACCACGTTTAGAACCAGACATAGCTGTACTGGATATGGAGCCAGACTTACTATATAGCTATAGAATTGCAAAAACTGAAGCTAGAGCACAGCAAGTATAGAATAATGAATTTACAGTACCGCTAATGGAAGAAGAGTCCAGAAACGGGACCACCTGACACAAAAAAACAAACAAAAATAAACCCAGGTGACATATACATGTATGAATGTTTACAAGTTGTTGTGAGTGTTGGAGAATCTGTAAAGCCAGTGAAAGATGTCATTGAGCATACTTAGTATATAATTAAGCTTTCTTATAATAAACTGAGTGCTGCTTTCCTCTAGCTAACAAAGTGAATATTGTGGCCGATTGGCATCTTGTTTCATAGACAGTAAAAATCACACGTGCTTCCATTAAAATTGACTCACTGTTTTTTTGAAGAATTGCTAGCTCTGAAATGGTAAAAAATCATTTTTTTGATTTGAATTGTGCTTGCAAAAATTTATTTTTTTTTTATCATTAATTAAAATCAAATGGGGTTGTTTTTAATATCATTTGTAGTGAAAATTGAATATACTAGTAAGAGATAATTTTTAACTGATTAATTGTTATTTAAATAAAAATTAAAGGGCTCGGGATTTTTTTTTATTAATTTGAAAAAAAAGAAAACAATAAACGAATAATGCCGCTTGTTAAGATATTAATGAAGGAATGCCTTTTATCAAGTAAAATATTTCTCAAATGAGTGCCATGAGCATTAATATTTCCGGGAAATTGTGAGGCAAGAAAAGACAAATACACGTTGCAAGATAAAAGGCAAGAAACGTAGATCCTGCCGCTCGGCATCTAGTTGAGTGAAAGCTCGTGAAGAAAGTAATGCCCGGAAGGGGATGTCAATTTACTTGGATGAGAGACCAATGTAAAATTCAATACATATACAAAAGAAATTAATCCAGCAGCTCATATCCTTTAACCATGAACAGGTGCATTTTTACAATATAATAAAATATATAATTAATGAGTGCTAAAAAGTTAGAAGCACTATAACTCTTGGCTTTATGTTTATCGAACATAAGACAGTCTTTTGTGTTTTAGGCCGAAGATTTTGATACTAGATGTCTATTAACATTATCGCAAATTTTATTCATCGCAAAACGCATAATTTTCAAGTTATAAAACTGTTTGAAAGTTTAAGTCATATATATAACAGTTTCACCCTGAAGCATCATCAGTCAAACAAAGAAATGAACACAACCCAGTTTTACAGCATCCAAAAATATGTCAGCTTGACATAATTTTATTTGCATTCATAGAATAGTTTGGGATGTATATTATTGTAATCCTAATCCATTTGGTCTAAATATTCCACACTATTTTCTTCAAACTTTGTTCACTTTGTAAGCAATGGTAAATTCATATTTCAAAATACATTTTTTTGAAAATTCCGTTACACTATAGATGTCAGGGCAAATTTGGATTGAAAACAAATGTTTTATAATATAAAACTTTTCTTGGCATTTTAAGCTCTACGGGTTTTTTAATAACAGAAGTGACCAAAAATTGTGCAGTACTCTAAGGGCGAAATGAGGTCTAAAATCGACATTTTTGGTTATCAAAACCATGTTCTGAGAACTCCATTTTGATTAAGGCATGGACCAAATCATCTTTTGGAATGTGATTGTTGTCATACGGTAGACGTGTAATTGAAACAAACAAAATTTAATAAAAGAAAACTGTACATTTAGTAAAACATATGGTATTGCACTATTGCCTAGTGCAGAAAATTGATTGATGTAGTAATCAAATAAGCGCCATCAGTATTCGATGCAGAGGGGACCACAGGGGATCCAGGATTCCTTGTGTGTGGGTTGTGAACATATTGGAGCTGTTTCCTCATCCCACGTAACACTAAACCGTTAGTAACGAAGATAATGTTGTCTTGACAATGATGTAAGTATTGAAAGAAATCAATAAAGCTACCACTTTTTCTGTCCGCTTAACACATTTCAAACTTTTCAGTTCTTCTATTTTTCTTTCTTTTTTCTCAACATATGCAATAAAGCAATGATCTTCGTACCATCTGTGTTGATCTTGTTACCCTATGCAAAACTCGGTTATAACTTATAACGAAGTCACTTAATGCGACCTGTGAAATTATATCCGTAATTCGTCATATCCCTTTAAGGAATTCGTAATTGGTGATCCAAAAAATTTTGTTATATACGTGAATTTGCAATATCAACATTCGTACTAAACGAGTTTTACTGTAGTTGAGTCGCCTGCGGAGCACTTTACCCGGCGCCTGTGTTTCTGTCCGTCTGTCACACTTTGTATCTCCAGAACTCGTGGTCCTTTTCCTTTGACCTTTTTTACAAAAAAGTGTTCCAATACATGTATAAGCATATTTTTGATATATAAGGGGTAATTGTATGGTTTTTAGCACGTGCACTGATTCAGTGATTGTCATAAAACATTATGAAAAATACCAGCATCACATTTCACATGACCTTGACCTTTGACCTACTTTACAAAGATTAACCCGGGCAATTTAATTTAGTAAGACTTTTGAATTTTGAGTGGCGGGTGATAATAATAATAAACACTATCACATGTTTATGAGTTGATAATACCTTATATATTCAATAACCGCACAAACTGATATTAAAATATTATATAAATACATCGGGATCCCACAACGGGTCGTGTAGAATGACAATTAGTATTTGAAACACGTATTTAACACAGTCATGTAAAATGATAAATTATTCATAATGATTTCAACTTCATTATTCTTTTGAGGATTGGGAATCATATTTTTATGATTGACATATGCTAGATTTTTTTTGCATGAAATACTGTAAAATTGTCTAGTGGCATGTAAATAGCTGATCATTCTTAGATTTAGTTACATATTTAAAGATGTGAAAAATTCTAAAAGCAGGCGACACATGCGTTCCTTGGAACACTCTAGTTTTATCGTTGACGTCATGTCAATTCAGTTGATTTTAAAGAAATCATGGAAATTTTCTTTTCAATTTTTTCAATTAAATTTGCCGTAAATCAGGAGTTCTCATATGATAGACTTGGAACAGGAGACTATGTTAATGACAACATGACAGCTTGATTTTGTAGCAAAATGTTCGATTCAGTGACAAGATTAATTAGATTATATACATGTTTATGCCCTAACAACAAAGAAAATATACTAAATATATTGAAAATATTCACACTGTTGTTTTCTTCAACATAATTTTTAGGAAGGTGCTTTTTTATTTGAGAAAGGGATGCTTTTCATATCCGCAAATATACATAGCATTTCCGACATTTTTAAAATTTCATTTCCGTCATAATTTTGTTTTCATTTTCCTACTCAGTAAAAATGAAATTTTAAACAGTATTTATTGCAAAATATTGATTAAAAATATATAACATATATAAAAATCCATTTTTTTTTTACATATATGCATATATTTAGCACTAAGTCTAGGTAAAAGAATTCAATGAACATACAACTTTTTCACCTCATTTAATGTGCACTAAAATAAATATCAGTGATAGCACCAAACTTGTGTCCAAGACAATTGATGTACTCTAATCGAGTTTTTACTCTGGTTGATAACACATTTATTATACTGCTCTACAGAGAACTTTATTTTTTCTGCTTTACATCTGTACAGAGTTAGTAAACATTGAGTCAATCACTCGAACTTTCATTTAGGTAGTTGCCTGCATTTTCCATTGTCACAGTCGTTTCATTGATAAATTTACAAAAACTCAGAAATTGGATTTCAATGATTTATTTATTATTTGTATTCCTTTAAATTTTTCATAGGTAGAGTCTTCAAATCTGTTAATAAACATACATGTACTATCTGAACCAGAAGTCTCTTTCGAGACTGAAGCTCTACTGGTTTGTACTTATAGCAAAGGAAGAGAAATTTTTCTTTTAAAGTACTTAGTTGGGAATTTAAACTTTACAACAGCAATAAATAGAATAATGATCCTTGATTAAGTCTCTTTATGCTCTTAGTGTAATCTACTTGCATGCCACATTATATTATAATCAGACTAAAACTGTATTTGGAGTAGCATATTGAGAGTATTTAACAGAAATTTCTATTTTTAGTAACCAAGGCAATAATGTTTATCGAAGTCTAAAACCGATTCTCAGAATTGTGTATCTTAGTGTAATCTAATTATGTGCCAAGTTATATTGAAATCAGACCAAAACTGTAGGAGACGTAGCATTTTGAAAGAATTTCACAGAAATTTCTATTTTGAGTAACCACCGCAACACCTTTTATCAAAATCAAAAACCGATAAACAGAATTATGTACCTTATTGAGTCTACTTGTGTGCCAAATTATATTGAAATCAGACCAAAACTGTTGGAGAAGTAGCATTTTGAAAGAATTTCCAGAAATTTTATATATTTAGTAACCACGGCAATTAACACCGTTAATCGAAATCAAAAACCGATATACAGAATTATGTACCTTAGTGTAGTCTACTTGTGTGCCAAGTTGTATTGAAATCAGACCAAAACTGTAGGAGACGTCGCATTTTGAAAGAATTTCCAGAAATTTTATATATATATAGTAACCACGGCAACACCGTTCATCAAAATCAAAAACCGATATAAAAATTGTAAAAATTGAAAAATTGTTTACAGACAGCTAGACAGACGGACGGACACCTGACGCATTACTATCGCATAAGCTCTTCTGGTCTCTGACCAGTAGAGCTAAAAAAATGTCGGAAATGAAAACATAAAAATCTCCGAAATGAAATAAAAAAAATGTCGGAAATGAAGATTTGATAATTAATGTACTAAACAATCGCATAAGCTCTTCTGGTCTTTGACCAGTAGAGCTAAAAATGTCGGAAATGAAAGCATAAAAATCTCGGAAATGAAATTTTACAAAAATGTCGGAAATGAAGATTTGATAATTATTAAAAATTCCGCAAATGCAGCCGATGCTTAATATAATCGACTTGTACCACGAGTTGTTGTCTTTAGTTCACCTGACCCAAGGTGTGAAATAAGTCTTTTCCTTATGAAGGTCAATGTCGACACAGTAAACATAGGCGTAGTCACAGGGGGGGGGGGGCAGCGGGGGCACTCCCCCCCCCATTAGGTCACACTTTTTAATGAAGAACAAAATCACACAGTAATATTAAACCTTTTTATGGGGGTTTTTTTTGATATACATTTCTCTTGAAGTATATAGTTGTATAATGCGGTTCAAAAAAATGGAAATGAAAATAACTTGCCTTGGAAAAAAAGTAATACCCCCCCCCCCCCCTCACACGAAATAGGATTTTCGAGTTTGGGGAACTTTCACTTTTTTTTTTTTTTTTTTTTTTTTTTTTTTGCTTGTCAAAGAATTTCTGAGAGCCCCCTCACTTTTAAGTTTGTGACTACGCCTCTGGTAAAACTTTTTTTCTGATATGCATAGTTCATTGGTTTAATACCTAAGGAGCAGAGGAGAAGAGTTTTAAAGAATTTATGCATTTTCACTACATAATCAATAGAGCCCCGCCTTAACACCAGAACCCTTGACCCAGGGGCCATGAAATTCACAATTTTGGAAGAGGCAGCATTGTTCAACATAATCATGTACTTGGTAATTTAATTTAATACCTAGGATCAGAGAAGATTTTCAAAGAATTCATATATTTTCACTAAATAATCAATAGAGTCCCGCCCTATCACAAGAACCCCTGACTCTTGGGCCCTTAAATTTACAATTTTAATAGAGACACTCTTGCTCATCATAACTATATACTAAGTTGGTTTATTTAATAACCAGGAGCAGAGGAGAATATTTTCAAAGAATTTATACATTTTAACCATATAATCTATATAGCCCCGTCTTAACACCAGAAACCCTGACCCTGGGGCCATAAAATTCACAATTTTGAAAGAGACAGCATTATTCAACATATATACTTACTTGGTTAATTTATTTAATGCCCAGGAACAGAAGAGAAGATTTTCAAAGAATTTATGCATTTTTCTATATATTCTATATAGCCCCACCCTAGTACCAGAACCCTTGACCCTGGGGCCATGACATTCACAATTTTGAAAGAGGCAGCATTATTCAACATATCTAGGTACTTGCCCAGGAACAGAAGAGAAGATTTTATGCATTTTTACTATATAATCTATATAGCCCCGCCCTACCACTAGAACCCCTGACCCTGGGGCCATGCATTTCACAATTATGGTACAGGACTCAATACTGATTACAATCATGCCAACAGGTTTACTGCTTGGTATCCAGGAGTAAAGACGATTTTTAAAGAATACATTAATTTTAGTGGTTTTGGCCCCGCCCCTTAAGCCCGGGGAGGGGGGGGGGCAGGGACCATGAAATTCACAATTTTTGTTTCCTTTTACCTATATATGCTTTGTGCCAAAATTGGTTAAGTGGTTGCAGAGAAGAAGCTGAAAATGTTCAAAACTTTACGACCGATTGACGACGGACGACGACGCACGAAAACAGATAGCAATAGGTCACCTGAGTGATTCAGGTGACCTATCAATGGGATGAAAAAATGTAAATAGAGTAAGGGTAGTATAGTGAAAATTTATTCACACATCTCTTAATTCTTTAATTGTATCTAGTGATCTGTGTGGTTCTCAGCAAGGATTTCAATATACAGTATATATGCCCTCATAAGTTGACATTCCCCAAAATCACTTCAAAGTCAAGATTCTAAATGAAAAACAACACATGATCTGCCTCGAGATTCTGTTTCCACTCAAGCATGGTGTCAGATGTTATATGTAAGATTTAAATGCATCCGATGTCCATCTACCCAGGAATCTAATCTGAATATCACTCACCCCCCTTGATGCACAGTAAGAGGCCATTCCAGTTACAAAATCATGAGACGTTGCTTTAACATGTTGGAAAATTCTTTCCCTGTGACTGTAATGTTTTGGGGATAGCAAAACGGGGCCCATCATCCCTCCCTCTAATTTTCAAGTTGTGTTCTGATGCGCCCATTTGGACAATATTTTAAAAAGCTGGCGGATCTGATTGTAAGTTAAAAACGAATCAAAACCTTACTTTTCTGAAAAGTAGCCTGTGGCATTTGTAATACATAACTAGTAGTGCAAACTGATGTTATCTCTCCTATTCTGAGAAAAGCCATGGAAAGCCAATAAAACATTGACTGAAATAGAACTCTTTTATACGTATATATGTTTGATACTGTATGTTCTTATGCGTCACAAATTTTATGTTAAACTATTATGGTTATTGGTAAACGAATATCCATTGGGAGGCTTGTTTTGCGACAGAAACTTAATAGTTTTTAAACCAGAATACATGACATATTGTCAGGTAAGTTATTAATTTTATGTATATTAGCTTTTTATGAAATAAATGACACAACAGAGGAGGATGCATAACCTTCAGCAAATAAATAAGAGATAAATAAAGCCAACGTCTCCTGAGACAGTGGAAGATCGTTACTGATATTAAATTTGTTTGCAAAATTTTCATATGCTTGAGTGGAAACTGGTGCCAATACTGAAGTCAACAGGTTCCTAACCACTGGTTCTATCACTTATTTTAAAAGGTCCTAAATATAGGGAACCCCGATCCTTCAACTGGCGTCGGAATTTCATAAATATTATGGATTCTACTGGAGATTACGCAAGACGATGGGCCAGATATGAAAAAGAAGACATTGACACTTCGTCAGATTTGATTCATTGTATCAGATGCATGTTAAAATCACGTATTAAAAGATTGAGGGGCAATATGAAAATCATCTATCCTTCTGTATTCAATAATCCACAAGTGAAAAAGAATTAGATAGATTACATAATCATTACGTACTGGTTCCTGCCGACAAAGCAGGTACAACATTTTCTTCGTTTGTAAGGCTCATTATATAAATTGCATTCTAAGAGAACTTGGATTTAATTCTACAAGTGGTAATCCTACTTATACTAATACTAGTACTTCCCTTTCTAAGGAAGAAATTCTTCAAAATCACGTGCCAGTTTTGAATACTTTTAATATTCCACAGAGCCAAAATGAATTTGAACTACCTTATAAATATATTGGAATCCGAAACTTCATAAGAATCTTTAAAAACAAAGATACATTGCAGGTTCCAGTAAAGGTTCAACCAAGCCTCTTTCGTTACTCCTCACTAAGATATTGACAGTAGTGAAGGAAAAACTTCAAGAGTACCGTGCAACCATATATTCAAGAAGTGGTATAAATCAGATGTGGATACAAAAAAATTCTAAAGAACTTTTATACAATTTGAAATCAAAAGATTTTATAAAAATCAACAGCTTTAAGAACTTACGACTTTTCAACTTTATACACAATAATTCCCAACGACAAAATAAAACCCAGGCTTTTTGATATCATTGACAGTTGCTTCTTCAATAAAGATGGAACTCGTTAATTTACTTACCTCGCCATTGGTCATTTGCAAAATTATTTTGTTAAAAGAGATTCTGATTGCACACATAAGAACTCTGAAGTTGACATCAAGAAAATGCTTGAGTTTCTGATTGACAATATCTATGTGGTTTTTGGAGACTAGGTATTCGAACAATCTATTGGAATTCCCATGGGTACAAATTGCGCTCCATTATTAGCAGACTTATTTTTATATTCATATGAAGCAGAATTTATGCAAAATCTTGTGCGTGAAAAGAAAACACTTGCTGTGGCCTTCAACTCGACATTTAGACATATCGACGACGTATTGTCAATTAACAATGGTAATTTCCATTCTTATATCGATACGATATATCCTGGTGAGCTTTGAGATAAAAGATATCACAGAGTCTGAATCTTCTTTTTCATATTTAGATAATTTACTTGAAAAGGACGCAAATGGTAATCTAACAACCTATATGATAAACGTGATGACTTTAACTTTTCTATTGTCAACTTCCCTTACTTATGCAGCAATATACCTTCATTACCTGCATACGGAGTATATATATCTCAGTTGATTCGATACGCAAGAGCATGCTCTACGTATGAACTATTTCTAAAACGAGGTAAATTATTGACAAGCAAGTTGATGAAACAAGAAAATCAGCAGTCTCGTTTAAAGTCATTTCGTAAGTTCTATGGTCGATACAATGACCATTATTTAAACACTGAATTGACGACGGATTTTATTGCCCGATCATGACTAGGAGCACACGGCGGGTGTGACCGGTGAGCAGGGGATGCTTCCTCCATGGCACCTGATCTCACCTCTGATATTTCGGGGGTTAGCTCTGCTCTTATTTTGTATTGTTTTATGGACTTTGAGATTGAATACTGTTTTATCTCCATATCCTTCTTCTAAGGAGGTAATGTTGGCAGACGGGGAATCAACATTGGTTCTTTGTCCATCCAAGGGGCCAGTTGATGGAACTGTTGCACCTTCAAACGAGACAAGCAGTCACATAGAATATTTTCTTAGGTATTCAGATGCCAAGCTTAAAACAAAACGTTAGACTGCAAACAAATTACAAGTAGAGCTTTTTTAAAAAGCTTCCCGTCTTTAGCAACAATCTTAAACTGTAAACTGATCTACACCTATCAGGCCGTATAATTCTTTTGAATTTCTTGATTTTGTATTTCTACATTAGCTTTTTACTGGCATTAGCCCTACCACGGTTGTCGCTCGGTCATCTCCTTAAACTTTGACTCGCCGAGAGCTTTCGGCAAACCTCGGCTGATTCCATTTCCTTCTTCAAACAAGAAAGGGGAAAAGAATAATAACAAATTGTAAAGCCTGCAAGCAATAAAAATCAAATTTTATTTATAATGAAGTTAAAGAGATCTTTTTTATTTTTTGCTATACGAAAAATCATGTTATTAGGAATTAATTACTGCTGATTTTGTTGTTCGTTTTGTCATTTTTTTTTAAGATTGAAAATCTTGCAAAATTGTTAAGTCGTACGAAAATTAGATCATCAGAAAGTTATCTCCCTTGCCTTGAACAGCATTTCAACCAATGAAATAATTGAAAATTTTCTCATCATGCATTTTCTACCAATCACAAAAGAGAGGAAGTGCATAGTCCGAAGACTGTAAAAAACTTCAACTATACAATACCGTCTTCCAAGGAAGACGGTAAATACTGTGACCAGTCGGCAGGGGATGCTCACTCCTCAATGAACCTGAACCCACTTCTGATGTTTTGGAGGCCCGCATTTGCTCTGTTCCTATTTTGTATTGTTTAATGGACTTTTGAGGTTGAATACAGTTTGTTACCTCCATATATTTCATTAAGGAGACTCTTTGATTTATTATTTTATTTCGAGTTCACAGGGATATATTGAAGGTAGTTAATAAAACAGATTCAATATATCATAATGTCTAATTGAAAGTAACAGCAAGACAGTTGTTTCTGGTCATGTGGGCGTTTTTAGATAAATCCTCCTTCATAGATAGTAAGCTAATAAAGGAGAATAATTGATGTCCATCAAAATTCCAACGAATTGTTGAGAGACCCACTCTCCAAAGACTACGGTGGGTCTTCATTTGTCAAAACGGCGTACGCCGAATGCGCCGCTTGACCTTTAGTAACCCGGCGTTTGATCTCATTTTACCGGAGAGGTTATTAGCCGGCGTACGCCAATATAACCGGTTTAAAATGAGTAATTCGCCGGTCCTAGAACTATGGCGGGAAGATAAAATGCGTACGACTGTTAAAATGTAAAATTAATACTTCCAACCTAATTGGCATGTTCCTTAATTGCTTGCATTGCTCAAAAAATCACTCTTAGTATATTTAAAATCTGTTATTTTCTGAGACATCTGTTTCATACTTGGATATTTTACTTGAAAAAGACGTTAAGGACAGATGATACAAACAAAAAATGGATGTCTGGATTGGTATATATTTTTTGGTCTAATTTCATTGCAAATTATGAAAATAATAAATTTCTAGAATATAAAGAAATTGTAAACCTTCTGTGATGCTCAAAAGTCTGTCCTTCTGATACCATCCTTATTCATCTATACAAATATTTTTCACTTCATATTCCATTTTTGTGCAAATTTGAATAAAAAATTAAAAACTATGCTGTGAAAGTTATTCATTTTACTAATTTAAACATGACCCAAGTTGTTATTTTCAAATTCTTCGATAAATGTTTGTTTGTATCATCTGTCCTGAATGGTAACCAAGCTCTGTGATAAACCTGATGACTTTAACTTTTCTATCGTCAACTTCCCTTACTTATATACGAGGGTCGTTAGAAAAGTTCGCGGACACATTGAATTACGGAAAATCTACTGTGTACTGTGAAATATGACCTATGTCTGAATAAATTCCTATATTTTGTTTATTGGTATGTAAAAAATCAGGTCCATATAATAAAGTCTTGAAAATTTACAACAATTTTACCATGAGGTCATGGGATTCACGGAGCAATCACTTGACGTAAGGCGACGTGACAACCAGATTTCAACCGGTTAAGCTTTGTCACAGTTCTATTATTCTTTCATTTCTTCAGATTTTTCTTATCTTTTTTCCACTTTAAAATTGAATATCTATATCAAGACATGTTATTTTTCTTCTATATAATGTCTTTTGTACTAATTCGGATATTATTGAGATCTTAAAAAATATAAAAAAAAGTCTTTGCAGTCAATCGATCAGGTATGGAAACTATACAAAACCATATAGGCGCAACGCAACGTCCATGCGATACGGGGTATTGAAGTATCGATGGAGTTAATCATTCAAAATGTTAATCCTTCCATTCTTATGAAGCTACAACCATTTGAAAACGTGTCCTTTGTAGGTGAAGGAAATTCCCGCAGCAACTTGAACATTTTAATCTCTTTTTAAACATTTTCCAGTCTGCATATATAATTTTTACGTAGCGCAGTGCTCCATGACGCTCAATGACGTTCCGATTTTTGGCTTTGTTTTTAAGCGTTGATCAGTTATAAACGGCTATAAAACAGTCATATACGCTTCAGTTTAGTTCAAAATTTCTCCCAGTGACGTTTCATGAATACTTAAGCGGCAGGTAAAATATCATAAAACTCTTTGTGGTACAATTGTGCAATTTTTAATTTTAATAAAGAGTCTTTGTGATGTAAACGTGCCAAAATGTATCATGCTCCGTGAAGCAAGTTATGGGCAGCGGAAAGGGCAAAAATTACAATAATAAGAAAACAAACAATTATTTTATTTCAATGACCATAAAAACTTAACAAATGATATACAATGCATAATCAACAGACCTTTTCGCAGAACAGATATACATTAAAGCAAAACCAACGAACAAGTACGTAACAAACATACATGAATGCAAAACCAACGACCATCTTTGCAGTACAAACGTACATAAAAACACGACAAACGAAAAAAACTTAACCAACGTGCACGCGGTAAATCTAGTCTTCCCGACTCCCGGCTCCCGACGGTCCCGTTTTCTTTTTTTTCTTTTTTTTTCTTGCCGATTTCTTTTTTGTCGGCGCACAGAAAGTCTTCACACTTTTCAGGCAAATTTCTAGGTTTAAAAAAATTCATTAATATATAAAAACTTTTAACAAATTTGCGTATTATTACTGAATCAGCAGTATCATCTGCCAAAAGCGGTAAATTTAGTACTCAGCTATAAATGCGAAAACCACTGAAAAAGGACACAAATAAATGTTTACGTAGAATCGCGATTAAAAACAAGAAACTGAGGTACAGTTTATATTTTTTAATAAATGAAAACCCTCATTTACATGCTAGATAATTTGTATGCACAGAAATTCCCCCACACATTTTTTTGTATAGAACACTTTGCCACATTATGTTTATGTTCCCAGGCTTATACAACATGGACGTGGTTCTACCGCGGATCCCCCTTAAATTTTTTTCTTTTTGGGGGGGTTAATTCATCTTAAAAATTTAAAATGAAAGAAAAGAATTTACATAAAATGTAGAAAAATATCTCATTCTCCTAAAGGCCGTTCCGTCAATTTTTGTTGTTCTTGTTACATAAGTTGGTTTTCCCCAATTCTTTAAATATTACCAGAATCTATTATGATAATTTTACATTACAGTGGCATATCATATGACAGGTACGTAGCAACAATTCCCAGTTTTAAGAGTAAGGTCAAAAAAGGGTTATGTATTACATGTATATTAGGAAAAAAATTTGCACTGAAAGAAGTTGAACCTACCCCCCCCCCCCCACCCCCCCCCACACCACACACAAACACACACACACGAGATTTTCCAGTTTGGGCTATATCATTTAAATTTTCTTTTTGTTTTTGCTTGTTAAGTTTTTAAAAGCTTTTTTTCAGCTAGATTGAAATTTTTTCTTTGGTTATCCCCTCCTTTTAAAAACGATGCTACTCAATGTATAACAATGCAGTACTTTCATTTTGCATTATTTTACCATAAGTACACTGTCAGATTTAGCTATTTTTATGAAGATTTTGATAAAAATCTTTTTTGAAATCAAATCATTTTGATGTTATGAATTTTTATAGAATTTAATTGTTCATTTTTTTTTAATTAACACCACCAATTTTCACTGAAATACTAATTCAATCTTCTTGACAAGAAATATCTTCTCAATATCAATACCTTAAATATCTTTAAAGATACATGGACACAGTTTTGAAGTAAATTTATTTCGTCTTAAAGTTATTGAAACAAGATTGTCACATTTCGTAAGTATTAAGAATAAAATTAAAATTTGTGAGAGTGCAAGGATGTGTCAATCAAACCCGTCTAAAAATTTGAAGTTTTAATAACTTTTAGATGAAATAAGATTTTTAATATATTTTTTGTGTGAAATGCTATTGAAATATATAAGTCGTAATATTATACAGAAAATATTAACTTCAAATCTGTGCCCATGCACCTTTACTATCTACGACACTTACGTCTCTTTGTATCGATATCCGTTTTTGGTTTTCATATTTATAACGGAGTACTACATTTACATGTACCGCTTTTTGAAGGTGATACTGCTGATTCAGTAATAAATACGCAAATTTGTTTAAGTTTTTACATAACATTGAATTCATTTAAAAAGAAAATGTGCCTGAGAAGTTTGAAGAGTTTCTGTGCACCGACAAAAAAGAAATTTTTAAAAAATCCGATACCGTCGGGAGCCGGGAGTCGGGAAGACTAGATTTACCGCGTGCACGTTGGTTAAGTTTATTTCGTTTGTCGTGTTTTTATGTGCGTTTGTACTGCAAAGATGATCGTTGGTTTTGCATTCATATATGTTTGTTACGTACTTGTTCGTTTGTTATGCTTTAATGTATACTTGTTCTGCGAAAAGGTCTGTTGATTATGCATTGTATATCATTTGTTAAGTTTTTATGATCATTGAAATTAAAATAATTGTTTGTTTTCTCATTATGGTAATTTTTGCCCTTTCCGCTGCCCATAGCAAGTTTTATCAAAATGAAAAAGCTGTATATTTTTCAATAATCATCGGGGAGCACCAAATTCTTGTATATTTATTGGAAAAAAGGTAAAGATTTTATCTGGAAAGTTTGACCGGTTTCGTGGAAATAGCGCGCTCAAAATAGAACTTGTCCGCGAACTTTTCTAACACCCCTCGTATGCAGCAATATACCTTCATCACCTGCATACGGAGTTTATATATTCAGTTGATTCGATACGGAAGAGCATGCCCTACGTATGAACAATTTCCAAAATTAAAATTATTGACAAACAAGTTTATGAAACAAGAACATCAGCAGTCTTGTTTAAAGTCATCACTTCGTAAGTTCTCTGGTCGGACCTTGTCGCAAATACAATTTATCATTGAGTCAAATGCTGACTGACGTTTTTCATACTTATTGTTAGTTCATTATTTACATACTGACTTGATAACGGATTTTTCCGTTATTTCCAGATCATGACAAGGATCATGATCTGGTGTGTGTGACCGGTCGGCACCTGATCCCACCTTTTATGTTTGGAGGTTCGTGTTTGCTCTGTTCCTATTTTGTATTGTTTTATGGACTTTGATATTTAATACATTATATGTACTGTTCCTTATCTCCCTATCCTTCATTTTTAAAAAATAAATTTCTTTATGATGTTAATTAATCTTTACATTGAATTTCGAATTATTCATTATGTACCTTTTTTCTCTAAGCCTTAAGGTAAAAAGTGATGGAACTTAATTAATTGATTAGTATTTTTTCGCAAGATTACTTTATTTGCAAATTAGCCGAATTACATCGGTCAAATAACCGGCGCAGTTCGGCGCACGCCGATCTTTGACAAATAAAGCCAGCCTTATTAATTATTATATATATTATGTTTTCAATGAGGAAGTCCAGCGTCCTTTTAATTTCAACTCCACAGTACTTGTGTGTCTAATCAGAGAGATTTTAACTAATTAATTTTGTTGATGTCCACACACAAAAAGATGAAAATTTCCGCGTTCTTTTTTGTTATAGAGGCTAGCTATTGTCGGTGATATCAAAAAAACCTTTTAATTAACAATGGTTTATTATTGTGAGGAAAACTGATTCAAACCATTTTTAAGCGGTTAGCTTCGCTAGCCGCTTTATGGCATGTGTCCGATTTTTATCGACACCGGAAACTTCCATAAGGCGCTACCTATCCACAACGGAAACTTCAACAAAGCCTCTACCTAGTACCTATGATTTGTTTCTAACACATATTACATATGTTAAATAAAATCAAGACTATCAAAACAACATAATCTTTCGGTTTTTTTTTTACTTTTTTTCTGATTTTGTTTGTCAATGAAATAAATTTATAATTGTTGTATTAAAAAAGTTTATGTATAGGAGCATTTGGTGTCGAGATTAAATTTCCGTGACATCAGCTGATTGCGATCGGGCCCTGTGACGAAATTCGAAGTCAGCATGAAGTTTAGCTGATAAAATTGATTTAAACTTTAGGAAGAAATGTATAGCGAGAAATATCATATTTGAACCCAATGCTACACGTAAACCAGTAGGCATTTCCGATTTATGTGTTAAATTGAAGCCTGAATCGAACAGGGGGTCAAAATGACGTTGGACACCTTGTGTATTTATATATAGAGGGGGGAGAATGTTGCGATATTTGGCTAATTTATAGACTTACTGATAAAATGCAGGTGGCTGTGATTAATTATAAGACACCCCTCATGAACAATAAATATTTGAACGAATTATGCTACTGGGCACAGGGAGGACGGGTTAATTACTGGCTAAAGGGGTTGAAAGTTATTACCGACTGCAAAACATCGGAGAATCTCTCGATCGAGTTTCATTTTCCAAAATATTAAGGCATCCCTTTAATTAACTTAAGTAATACTAGTACACGAAGAAAGCTTTTATATAAAAAATACTGAATAAATCTGTAAGTTGTACAGTTATGGATTACTTCCATAATGAAACGTTTGTTTTCTTCTTCTTTTTTCTCAATTGAAATTATTTAAAAGAGGATAAAAGCTTTGTTTCCAGGGATAAATTCTGTACTCAGTCTAATTATTACAAACGATTTTAAACGATAACATTTTTATTTAAAAAAAAAAATGGGAGCCTGAAAACACTAAAATTAATTTTAAAAAAATTGGAGAAAAAAAATTAATCTGCATTCGATCCTTTACTAAAAATCAGCCGATATAAAACATGCACAGAAAAAAGAGGCATGAAAAATCTTGACGATAAGCACAAATTGAAAATTATATCTTAATGAATGATTATTTTTGAAAGCTTGCTAAATTCCTATGCAAGGTATACGTTGTAAAAATACTTTTTAAATTTTAATTTGTTCAATTTGTTAATTATCATTTTGAGCCTTTGAGAAGAAATAAAAATTAAAATACATATGCTTACATACATATTGATAGAAATTCGCATACTTGTTTTTAGTATAAAAAAAAAAACAAAAACAATGTATTGCTTATGCGACATATTGAAGAAAGTGACAATGATACCTAGGTAATTCTTGCAATGGACAATTAAATTGTTTGTTATACACTGACTTTTAGTGAACCTTTGAATTTTTTAAAATAATAGTATTGATGGATTAAACAACAACTTTCCTTTTCACACGTTTTTTTTTCAATATACAATATTTACAATATTTCATGAAAAATATTTGCCAAATACTCAGTATAAGATCGTTTATACATATCGTGCAAGACTCTTTTTTTAAATAATTGTCATATACCATCTACTTATTGGAACATTTAATTGTATGAAAAGTCAATAATGTACATTTCTTAAAACTTTATTATCTTGTTTACTTGTCTTTCTTCCTGTGAGAGAAAAAGTTCATAATATTAATAAACAGATGTAATCAGTATCTGTATCAAAATACAGAATGAACAGTGATCGGTCTCAAAAGAAAAACGGATCCTTGAAAGTTCCGGTGCCTAGGAGAAGTAAGCATCCCCAATGACAGGTTATACCTGCTGACCCGCAGTGAGCCTACGAAACTGAAGCTCTCTGAAATTAATTCTCTGCTCGTCCATCCGTTTTTCTCAGACTAGCCAGCTAAAGATCTATGTACAGTACTCCAAATCAATTAATCTAAAGAATTTGAATTATCATTTTATTTTCTTTTTGAGTTGTTTGCTATAGTAGCCTTTATAGTTACCTAATTTCAGAATCAATAGAGCATGAAAGCCAATTAAATTTGCAACATCAACATAATTTTTTTTCGTTCTGAGCACTTTTGGACACCATTAATGGAGACAATTAGGGAGAAATTTTTGAAATTGAACTTCCTGTCTTTCGAACTGAAAATCTCAGGCTGATATTTTGAAACAAACATTTGTGACATCAGTCTGGGATGTTATTGGTTATACCATTTAGTTAAGTACTACAAAATTCAGTGTGTCTGCTTCTTTGCTGATGACATTGGACAAAGATATGCATGCTTACTTTAATATCATCATTCAATGCATTTTTTGTTATTGTACACTTTACATATTCGATGAAAGCATGCTAACCGCTTTTCAGTACTTTCAGTACTTTGATTACAACATGTTGCGGCAGTACGTCTGAAGTTTCTTCTTTACCTGTTCACAGCAGTTACATGTAATATTATAGAGAGGAAAATTAATAGGGACTTAGAAAAGCATTTCCTGGACCCTGCAATATAGGGAGTATGTTGGTGTTTAAAACATGATTGTTTTTATACCCCCCGCTTGAAAAGCGGGAGGGTATATAGTGATCGGGATTTCCGTCCGTCCGTCCGTCTGTCCGTCCGTCTGTACGTCCGTCCGTCCGTCCGTCCGTCTGTTACGCTTTTTCTCTTATCCGCAACTCCTCTTATACTACTGAGTGAAATTAAATGAAACTTTCACAGAATCTTTATTACATATTGCCATTGTGCACCTCCTATTTTACTTTTTTATTCGACGCGTATTTTAGGTTTCCCAGAGCAAAACATGGACATTGTCATTTTTTGTTTACCTATGACGTCACATAATAGAAGCTTCTGGATAACATTTCATAGGACGAGTTATTCCTCTTTACACATTACCGTAAAACAATATAAAGCAACACATCGACATTATGGGAGGCGGGGGGTATCATTTAGTGAGCTCATTGCTCACAGTACCTCTAGTTTTTTCTAAATATAATTATTATAATAAACCATGCAAACAAACATGAAATTATCACATGACTGTTTTAACCTTTATATATAATAGATTACTAGCACGATGTCTTTTTTTATCATCTCCAATTTAGTGAAAACGGAAGAATAAAGATTCCTTTTTAACTTTCTAACACGACTCTTTGATATACGTGTATGTTTAAAACATTTATTCCATTCGCGCAATGGTTAGAGCGTTTGCTCGAATCTTTCGGATGTGACCGTATTCTAAACTGTTCAAATGATTATCTATCAAGCTTTCAGAAAACTCCGTTACTAAGAATACTTCAAACGTATGCTTCGTAACACAATATTAAAGCAATATCACTTAAATCTAAGATTTCAACATCAAAACATATTCATACATTGTTGTATTCCAAAACGTTCGCAGAATCACAGAAATTCAGCCGTTAGGAGTACATAATTCAATAAATAGGGCGATGCTACGTAAGTCTGATGCACAAATTGACCAACATTAGGACAAATCTATGTTTATTATTTTCTAATCGTTAGTTGATGAATATAACAGCCGTGTTAGTAACTATTTATTCCGTCAACCAAGCACTTAGCGAGATGTCATTGGCAAATCACTTATGGAGTAACACTCCTTTCTTTCGCAATATTTGGATTTTCACGGCAGAATCATGAGAAAATAACTGCAGAACATTGACATATTATGGGTGACACAAGTCCAGTTTTCCACATGGATTACACAAGTATAGAGCTATTTTGTTCCCTCTAAAGTACCTACCTATACATTTTCAGGAGTTCATGATAATGATGTGGTAAGTAGAATTACTATATATCTCATTCATTTATGATTTTAAATGGTTGTTTAATGAAAATTTGCGAGAATTATCGCATATTATAGAAAGTCATATTCAAAGCATGATTTTTCTCGCAAGAAAATTTGATACCTGCATTATATAAGAAAATTTTAAGAAAAAATGCCATCATTATATATCTCAATGTCGGTCATTTATGAAACCTGTTTTCTGATCGCTTTCCGAGTTTACATGTAGGTAGAGGCATCAGATGAACGTTTAATACTACATGTATTTTGATAAGCGTTACTGCTGACAAAGAATCTTTTGTTGGAAATTTAAAATCATTTTGTTCTCAAATTTTGCAATCATCGTATAGTTTAAGATGATTAAGCAAGACACATTCTAGTCAGTCAGTTTCAAAATGTCCACTAGATCGCAATGTATAAGGGTGTTAAGGAAGGAACATGAGACTTCCACAAAGTTGTTGAATTACTTATCAAGACAAGTCTGGCATTTATTCCTATCTTTTGAAATTTAAAATATGGCACTAAACCTGACATCTTAAAGCATTACTTTCTTAATTTTGTCGATTTATTTTAGCAATTTTAATGTAACTTCATGATTGAGGATTATAAATCTTTGACAACGCCCGTCAGTTGGGTCCAATGTTTTTATACTGGAGTTTTTTTCTGCACAATTAGTAATAAACCACTCCCTAAACAAAATGACTATGTTGAATTTGTTAAATATATCGATATCAATAACGAGCTAAAATACAAATTTGAAGATACGTGAAGACACGCCCTAAACTGGAAGTCGAACGTTGTAAACAAAGGATTTAAAAAAAAAAAACTACATGGGGACTTAAGACCCACATTTTAGGGAATCATTCATCTAATATAAATACATGTACATGTACGCGTGAAAAAGACTATCTTTCACATGCTGGATTGTTATTGATCCTATCCATATACATCAAGTGATCACTTAAATTAAGCATTAGTATGTAACCAGCCTTTGTGTGATTTTTTCCCCATCAGATTATCATTGTAAGCCTTAATGTTAAGTGAGGTCATTTTGATTGGTGAATAAAAAATAATGGGGGGGGGGCACAGCTTTCAAGCATAAAATTGTTTTTAGTCAACCTAAATCAAACAGAGATAAGATAAGAATTGTGACAAACTCATACCTCTGTTTCCTCTAAAAAGTTTTTAAAATATGACTCTTTCTCTTAAAATGAAGAGTTATTGAAAAAGGACAGTTGTATTTAAAAGGATAGAAAAAAAAATGAAGAGGTTAATACTTCCCTCCGTTCATTTTCCTTTTAAAATGTTGAATGTCTTTAGCCTCATAACTTTGATGCTGACGTGAGTAAATTGATAAAACGGTTTTGAATTGGAGTGATATAAACATCTATTTCGTGTGTGCCTTCCCTCATGATTGTTCTTAAAGCTATCGTGCAAAGTCTTAATATCTGCTGAGCAATCGATGTAAGGTGATGACTTGTGCTCGAGATTTGTTGATAGGGAGAATGCAAGGTAAGAATGTTATGTTTACCCTCAGGAAAACTGTTTCAGGAAGCTAACAATAAAAGCATTTTTCACTGCAATAAACCATCAAAAATAGTTTACGAATGTTTCAGCATTAAGTCGAAGTATATCATCCAAGACTTAAGATTACTTAACGATGAAATAAGACGGGTTGGGGTTGGGACGATTTGATGAAAGTCGAAAACCATGAAAGGAGCCAAAATGATATATATTCAACTTTATAAGTAATGATAATAAGTAATTAGCTGATATACTGGTCGCCGGTGTGACGCAGTGGTAGCGTATCAGAAACCCTTGGCTAGGGAAGACGCGCAGTGGTTAGAGCGTCTGCTTTAGAGTCGAGGAGTAAGGTGCTGATCCTTGCGTCATGGATCGGGTTCGAAGCCACTGGGGGATGTGGAGACCGTATAAATCGAGGTCCGGTGTCGCAGTTGGAAATAAAAGGATTTCTCGTACTGGACATGAACATCGATATTTCATGACAGTAAGTTGATCAGAAGCGTTGTACATGCAGTGTATAATTATCTATGTTTGTAGTACTTACACTAGACTAGTGTAAAATGGCATATAGCCTGATCATTTCAACTCTAAAACAAGCATACTAAAATTCCAGTGTAAGTGTGGTTGTCGTAAAACTGAGGACTATGGGAACGTTAAGATGATAAATGGCTCCTTAGGGACTTTCCTGAACTTGTCGAAGCTTTTTACGCATTTGTCAAATTGTTTTGCATTGATGATCACATGTTTGAATCCTAAATCACTTGATTCTGACATTTTTCCCCACACCAAGAATGACCTTGAAAGAAATACTCTTGTATACATCTGATTATCAAATGTAGAAAGATGACACCTATGACAAGAAATCGTTACGTCTTTTCTGTAGATTTTTTCCGGATACTTTTTTTTCTCATAACTAGCATTTATTCAATATAATATAATGTTCCTGTTTTTTGGGAAGCATATTCCTTGCCTAGAGAAAATCTAAAATATAAATGATTGTCTTTTAAGGATTTTCCACCCTCACTATTTTAATGGTTCAAAGTCACCGTGTATATCCCAACATGCGGGATGTATACTATGTTGTGCGCGGGGCGTATGCTTCTGAAGCGAGAGATAGGGGGTCAATGTTCGTTCTGTGTACATTTTCTCAACTTACGAATATTTTTTCGCCAGAAAGCATATGCCTACGGAAGAAAGCATTATCTAAGGAGTATATGGATACCTACCCGGTATGAATCGACTGGACACCTAGTTTTATCAAACACCTCAACACAATTCCGAGGATCGGAGCAAGATTGACGCTACGCCGTGTTTATGATCAAATATCAGAACAAAGCTTTGCTTTATCATCACTTTCATATTATTGTTAAATACATGTTTACAATATAAACGTTTGTACAAATTGTCTTTAAATAAAACAGTTCGTATATAGATATATTGACGAAAAATCAATGTTGTGTCCGGGGTGTATGCAACATGTTGTACACGGGGTGTATACCCCATATTTTTCTCAGGATTGTTTAGTGCGAAGTATCAGTAGAAATATTATTCACACAGGTTTATAAGCGACAGATAGTGTTGATAAAAGATCTTAATACTAATGCCGAACCAAAAAGTAATTTCCATAAACTTGATGAAGTAAGAAACAAACTAAATTTTAAAAAAATCAAAAGAATAGAAAAAAAATAATAATAAAAACAAAATATCATATTCAATCATAATAAGCACTAGATGTGCAAGGAGCGATTGTTATCTGAATTTACTCTACAATAATATTGAAGATGGCGCAATAGTCTAAATCTACGTAATCATAAAATCTCTCCAAAGGAGCCCCCCCCCCCCCCAGTCCCTGCATTGAGGACACTTTGCCCTTTCTTAAACTCGTTTTAATTTAAATATTTCGCCTGTTAAAAATAACACTACACGAATGGTGTATTATGAATAATTTTTTTTTGTTTCTGCAACATTTATGTTATCAATACATGTATTCTTAAGCATTTATGACAGTGATGTAAAATCTTTATTGAAAGGGGAATACCTGAAAAAAAAACAACCCATGACATAACTCATAAGTTGACTAACTATAAAAAGGGGAGACTTATCGAAACTCAAAACTCCTATTTCAGATGGGGTTGTAGGTCCCATCTTTTTCAGTTCCAATTCTCCTTTTTTAACAACGTACTACATAACCATTATTTGACTTTATGCTGCAACCTGACTTTCGATGAACATTTTCTGTAGTGTAACGTTGTGTCTGGAACAAAAAAAAAGGGGGGGGGGGGTGATACTATGTGTCTGTATGATATATTAATTTTCCTTTCAATTTTCGCAATATGTGAACTCATTTTTCCTTATCTGAAAAGATTTCATATCTTACAATTCACAATAAATATGTAAAGCCGGCTATAAAAATGCTGTACAGAATGCATTTAAGGGACGACAATTTTCTGAGGGCATGCAAATTTGATGAAAAAATGCTTTGGGTAAAATTGCAATTTTATGTTGACGTGTATTTAATATCAATTAATGTTCACCCCTTCTCTAATTTATTATCGTATATACATGTAGAAAAGTAAATCCCCCCCCCCCAAAAAATGATCTAAGACACAAAACACACCTCCCTGGGTCCATTTCTAGAATAGTCTACAGCCAAATATGGGCTCCTGGGGGCAAAGTACACAGCATATAAATACTTGAAGGAGAACATTTTTTGCGGTGTTTATGACATTGCAAAAAGCTAAATATTTTCAAAGTCATTTAAAAAATATTGAAAAAAAAGTTAAATAGAAATTATGAGAAAATGTTAAATATTCAAAATGATTCATGTGTGAAACATTTATTAAGGAAGGATCTGAATAAGGTGCCTTTGAATCGAAAGAAGGGATGAATTGTTGGTCATCACATTAAACAGTTAACTGTACATTTACTTCCATCTGCAAAGCCAAAAGTCGATGAACGTGTATCAATTTTTTTCAGTAAATCGAATTCATGAACCTGAAGTTGTGCTGTTACAAAACTGGTGAAAAATTAAAATATAAATGGAATTTTCACAAAAGTCAATTGTTTAGAATTTTTTCAAATGATATTTCAGACAATGATACTATAGTCAGTATAGAGTAAAAAGAGGGGTATACACCCCGCGTAACATGTTGCATACACCCCGGACACAACATTGATTTTTCGTCAATATCTCTATATACGAACTGTTTTATTTACAGACAATTTGTACAAACGTTTATATTGTAAACATGTATTTAACAATAATATAAAAGTGATGATACAGCAAAGCTTTGTTCTGATATTTGATCATAAACACGGCACAGCATCAATCTTGCTCCGATCCTCGGAATTGTGTTGAGGTGTTTGATAAAACTAGAAGGTGTCCAGTCGATTCATAGGTATCCATATACTCCTTAGATAATGCTTTCTTCCGTAGGCATATGCTTTCTGGCGAAAAATATTCGTAAGTTGAGAAAATGTACACAGAACGAACATTGACCCCTATCTCTCCCTTCGGAAGCATACACCCCGCGCACAACATAGTATACACCCCGCATGTTGGGATATACACGGTGAAAGTACAAAAATTGCATTTATTTTCATTTATCATAGTTTAAACTTGCTAATTATCGCCAAAAAAATTTATAGGTTGCCATATTATTTAAGGCGGGAAACATAAATAAACAGATCTAGAAGTGTATGTCAGCATGAAAAAAATCGTATTTTTTAGAAATATTATTATAGTAAATATTATGTAAAAACTGTTCCAAATGCATACTGTAGACGTACTTTTTTCCACGGGGTCATAATTCCGCGGAATCTCAATTTCTGTTTAATCCGAGGGTAGAAAATACGCGGATTTTCTAGACTGTCACTATATGCCTTACATTTATATTAAGTACGCTTGGACAAATTTCCGCGGAAAATTTTGACCGCGTTCATAGCGTAAATTACATTGTAATACCACGCGAAAAAAAGTACTCCTACAGTAATTCTGATACTAAGAGTTCCAAAATACTTGCTACTTATAAGATACTTTGATATGTGAATATCAGGAAAAAATTTTACATTAAAAGTACAGTTAAGAAAATGTCTGAATGAAGATATCTGATAAGAAGTTACTGCCCTTTTCACAATTTTTCAAAGATTGAATAATTAATTAAATAATGAAAATATACATTTTTTAAGTTATATTACTTAACAATATTTATCATTACACCTATTCACAAAAAATTTGCTCTACTGAGTATGAATCAAAATTAATATTAGTTTTTGCAAAAACCTATGACATCATAAGAGGACTGAAATACCTTAACAAAACCGTAAAGTATATGCATGAAGTATGGAGATAAAGAACAATTTTCAAGAGTATAAGTCCAGTCGAACAATACAGATCAGGAGCAGGACACATAGTTAAAAAAATGAGGTCGAATAAGGTGCCATGGAGGAGTGAGCATCCCCTGACATGCAGTCATACACGCCGTATATTAATCACAGAGTATATTTATATGTATCAGTCGCAGATGAATTTATATGTTTTTTTTGTTGTTGTTGTTTAAGGTCTCAAAAAAGAACGAGGGCGCTTTTGATTGGCATTCGGCAGGAATCTGGGCGTACTTGAAAAGTGAAAATTTTATCGACATGTTACACGAAATTTAAAAAAAAAAATTAATTTATCGGGTTCCTGTGCAATAGGAAAGGAAAATGTCCCGAAAGTGAATTTTGATTTGATGAAAAAAAATAACCTGAAAATTAGCTAGATCAGACATGTAGTACAAAATGGTACATTTTTAAACACGTTTTTCTAATTTTTTTTTATATCTCCAGGTCTTCTCTCCATAATTTTGAAACGTAATTTGTGTGCATTTTTATTCAGAGAAACGAATATACATTTGTAAACAAGAGGCCCACTAGCCTTATAGGTCACCTGAGTATCATGAAACTTCTTTCCAACAATTGAATTTGGTTCGTGTTTTAAACCAGAGGCCACGAAATTCACAATTTTGAAAGAGGCACCAATTCCTATCATAATTATAAACTAAGCATGCTTATTCTATTTACTTAATACCCAGAGGTAGATCAGAATAACAAAGAGAAAATGCACTTCCACTTGTTAACCAGTTGTGCATCCCAGAGGAACCACCGACCCTGGGGCCACATATTTCAAAATTGTGGAAATGTTATCATAAATTTTATTTCATCATAAATGGTTGATTTATACCAACGAGCAGATTTCAAAGCATTAATTCATTTTCAGACTATGTAACACCCCCCCCCATACCCCTGACCCAGGGGGCAGGAAATTAACCATTTTGCTAGATGCACCTTACTTCATCATAAATATATATACATTGATCATTAGCATAATACCCAGGAGGAAAAAAAAACGATTTTCAAAGAATTAATGTATTTTCAATATATAATCAAGAGTCCCCCACCCCCCTTACACCAAATGGCAAAACCCCTCAAACAAGGGTCATGAAATTCACAAATTTGAATGAGGCATTATAATTATATACTAAGTTTACTTAGTTTATTTAATACCCAGGAGCAGAGAAGACGATTTTGAAAGATTTAATGCATTTTCACTATATAATCAATAGAACCCCGCCCTAGCATTAGAACCCCTGACCCTGGGGTCATGAATTTCACAATTTTGGTAGAGAACTCAATGCTCATTATATTCTTACCAACAGTTTGCCTGCTTAATGTCCAGGAGTAAAGAAGAAGATTTTTAAAGATTTCATTAATTTTAGTGAGTTTTGGCCCCACCCCTTTGGCCCCAGGGGGGCGGGGACCATAAAATTCACAATTTTGGTTTCCCTTCACCCATAGATACTGTATACCAAATTTGGTTGAAATTGGTCCAGTGGTTTCAGAGAAGCTGAAAATGTTCAAATGTTAACACACGACGGACGACGCACGACGCCGGACGAAAACGGATAGCAATAGGTCACCTGAGTGACTCAGGTGACCTAAAAATGGAGAGAAGACCAAGAGACCATAAAGAATTAACTTTTTTCCAACAAAAAAAAATCAAACTGTGTAAATGTGGTGCATCTTTGTCCTTTTTTAAAATCAACTTCAGCGGTGATAGCTCAGTAATATGGGCTACCTGTTCAGTGCACTAGAATTGAAATTTTTTGGGGGTTCGAGCCTCGCATTGGGCGCTTACCATTTATTTTGTCAGTTTCATTTTATGTACTGATGTATTAAAATTTTGAATTAGATAAATTTTGGTTCAGTTTGTTTCTCGAGCGAAATCTAATGCAATCTCCTAAAGTCTGACTAGTTATGTTCAGCCAACCAAACCATGGACATTTAAACCATAAATGTTTCGTACAAATGATTCCTGCAGATCACACACCAAATACGCTTCTTTTCACTAATATGGTGAAGCAACCAATTGCCGGTGGAGAGCTGCAAATTTTGTCCTTTTCTCGGCACTCATGGTCATTGAGCAGTGAGATATCTTTTTCGTTCCAACACCTATTGCGACACAGGACCTCGTTTTAGATGTTTAATCCGAAGGACCGGTCTCCACGTCTCACAGTGGGATCTGGGGCCCGTTTTACAAAAGGACTTACGACTTAAGACCAAATTTAATTCTTCATATAACTTTTTAATAAATATTAAATCGAAAACTATTTTAAACTTTTTAAAAGAAATGTGGTATTTTTACACAAACAATATCAAAGAGAATGGTTAATTTTGCAAAATTTTACAATAATCTGAAGTTTTTGGTCTTAGTCGTCAGTTCATTTGTAAAACGGTACCCTGAACCTATGACGTAAGGAACACCTCTCTAGAACAGACACCCTAACCTCACTATGCCATGGTATAGAGGATAATAAAATTTTGCAATCTTCTTAAGTCGTGGTAATTAGTACTGTCAGTAGAAAACAGGAAAAAAGTTTTAAACTAAGCGACTTCCTCGGGTAATCTTCTGGTATTTCTGATTTCGAGTTTCATTAAACAAAATTTCCTTTTATTAATCATTATATTCTCACAAGACGATACAAAATTGTTTATTTATATTTAAAAATATTTTGACAATTTCTCAGCAAAGCAATTAAAAATGTCCATAAAGGCAAATTCTGTGTCAACTGTTATCGTAGTTTGTTTTGATGTATGTAAACAGAGGAGTTATAACGTGCTGTCTTGTTTAAACATTCGCATCAACAGTTTATAAATGGAACTAATCACAATGATGTGAATTTCGACCAGCAGTTTATGGGCATCCGTATAATGGAGAGCTGGAAATCGTACAATTTCAGACAAAAAACTTTGCGTATGTTACGTAACCAATCACTTTTCCATGAAGTAAATTATATATCATTTCTTAAATCCCCCATTTTCTTTCTCATGGGTTGGAGTATTTGCCCATCTGTTTTCCAAATCAAATATCACCTGACAGCCTTAATTGATTTATAAGCGATGCTTTGATAATGAATATAAATAGAAATCTTTTTTATTCACCCTTTGTCGTTTTATTCCCGACTGTTTAAACAATCAATATCTTTTATCACAGAGTCTGCAATCAACAAAACGAAACTATTATAGCGTTGCACCGATTTTTATTATCGTTTAATTAAACAATAAACAACAGATATCATGATTTTTCTTTTCAATTATCAACTGAAATAAAGGTAATAACGTGAAAAGAGAACTTTTTCATTAAGAAAGGGTTAATAAATAGGGTAAAACATTAGAAAGTTTACAGTTTCAAAAGCATTTGAACACTGGTGTAACATTACAATTTATCCTTTGTATATCGCTGAATTGTTTTTGGAGGTCCATGTTTGCTCTGCTCGCGCTCCAAATGTACATGTAGCTATCTGCATTGTGTAAGGACACACTCAACGCAGTTTGAATTTTATTGTGTTCTTCCTGGGGTTGAAGAGTTCCAATTCTTGTAGGACCTGTGTGCTGCTTTTGTAATGTCTATATGTGGTACTGTGCACATCTTTTTGAAAAAATCGGGATGAAAAAAAAAAAAACATTAAGAATATATGTTTAGTAAATTGTAGATATTTTTCGTTGATCAATACAAGAATTTTCATCATTTGATGTCTTTTCAAATCCCTTGGTAAGACATTTTTGTCTTCAAACATCTAATGGAACAATTATTTTAAATTTCGAATATCTTGAAAATAAAGTAACTACATGTATTTATTGAGACTTTATATGCATATCATTTTCCCCAAAGCAGAGATAAAAAAATTTGCTTTATTTTGAACTTCCTTTAAAGTCATAAACCTAAAGCTACATGTAAATTCATGGACTAAATTAAAAAAGAATATGGGACATTAAACAACATACATTTTTTTTTCTTAAATTACATTGTTTTACATTCTATATACCAGGAAAAGGTTTCAAAATCTTTACTTTTAAAGCCTATGTGAAGTCTGGGCTCTCTTCTCTACCTTGCCAATGCCTCAAAGGATCCTTTCACGTTTAAGTGGACCGGTCACGGTAACCTAGTGGTAGAGTGCTCGCTTCGTGATCGGGAGGCCCGGGTTCGATTCTCTTTCGCGGGCCGCGTCGAACCTAAGACGTAAACATAGGTAGTGACTGTTCCTTCGCCAAGCGCTCGACATAAGAAGTGAGTCTCGGGTCTTCCGGATATGACTTAAAAACGTATCACTTCTAAGTGCCAAGCGCTTCGCGAAGGAACTATAGCTATTTTTTTTTTCTTTTACAAAGATCAATCTCGCAGTTGATAAGGACATTTTGAAATGATGATAATAAAAGAAGTCGTTAATTTTGAGTAGTGTTTTAGTTTCGGTACACAAGGTTTTTATGCATATTAACAAAAATATGTTTCCACAATTCTATCCACCAACTCGATTTGTAAACTGAATTTCAGAGCCTTATGGTTTTTGTAGTATTGGTTTTTCGAAATATAAAATAATTCACGGCATTTCAAATAATTCTCTGTATCATTGGAACTCCAGGATATTTGCACAAAATCCTTGTCTTTCTTTCCTATAAATGATCACAATTCTTTACTTATTCAAAACTCTTAGAACGGATCGGGAAAGCCACAGGATGTAACTGACAATCACTCAGCTGTTTCTTTAGTTCCAACAAGCCATAATTAGCAAATCGTGATGACAAGATAGAGAAAATCATGTTCCTATCAACAGTCACTTGACGGCTGAATGGTTTATATTATAAAATGGAAAAATATATATATAACTGATTAATAATTTACATTATAAAAGAAATATTACGAGGAAAACTTCAAAACTAGTCGACAGCATTTATACATGTACTTGCAATGATTGCAATGTGAACCATTTCCAAGAAATTCTAACTGCATGTTCTAATATTTTTGTCAACATTTTATCATTGTAATTATTGCACTATATTACACGTCTTCTTTCTTAAAAAAAGGTTCGATTTCTCAATTTGGTAAGTACAAGTATTGTAGTATCATAGACGAAGTGGTGGCTTGCCCAGTTTTTTTTTCAAAGAAAAATCGCAAGCTAATAGAAGTGTTCCGAATCACTTTAAAATTCTGCCCCCCCCCTTTTTTTCCACGAATTTCTTTCTTTTGGGAAAGAGAGAGAGAGAGAAACATAATATCCCCTAAAATAGCGTCCTCTTTAGTTTGAACGGTTTTCTTTTGTTGTTTAGTTTTGACTCTTCCAATTTCTTTCATGCACTTCCATAGTCTCCCCTTATAACTACCACGCTGAAAAAAGACTTCACAGCCTTGTGGTCGTGTTTAATTTTTTTTTCTCAAACTTTCAAATCTTTTTTCCTGACATTGTTTACTGTTTTATGACAAACCACACATATCTTTCCATGACGATTTATTGTCAATATGCGCTCAACTTGATCACACAATTTGTATTCCACTAGCGAATGTCATTGTGCGTAGCCTTATCTCATGCCATAGAAAATCATAAATAATTCTAATAGTAAAGGAATTTCTTATCAAAAAACTAAGGTCTAGATATCCTTTGTTGAAATTGTACGTATATCAATATTTGATAATCATATCCTGCAAATTTCTACAAAGACTTTGTATTTTTTAAATTATAAATTAAAGGGAATATTGATTGTAGTACCTTTGTATTATAAATTGAAGAATTTCTTATTTTTCAATTATAATTAAATTTATTTGACCAGTTGAAGCTAACCATGTATTTGATTATGTAAAAACAAGATGTGTTTGTGAAACACTATTCCTGCGATGGTAATTTACATTTCTGGATTAGGACGTAGACTGAAGTGGCCGGTATACACTTACATGTACCCTTGACAGTGCAATAGTTATGAGCAAGGTTAAAGTTGACAAACAGACAGATATATCCCCGGGATCTTTCGATCCAAGGGCATAAAAAATCTTATTCTTAATTAAATACCTACTGGAGATATTCCCTTTTGATAATTAACCTCTTATATAATTACCAACACCTTTCTGATGTTCTTTTCAATACATCTGCTCTCTCACATCAATTTATGACAAAACTACACAAAAGAGATTAAATTCAATACTGATGTATTAAAGTAGTCCTCCTATATACTTTGTCATGAAGTGTTGATGCCGAATCAATCTGTCTCATAAAAGGCTCGTGCACATCTATTACATGATGACGGCCGAGTGTCCTCCGAGTGACTCTAACACAATCTAAAGTGCCAAAGATCAATACCACCTTTGCATCGCTAAAGCATATATTATTAATATTAAAGTTTCTGTAACTACAACTCACGATCTTGCAATAGAGCAGATTTGTCTGTGCTCACTTTTTGTTCTTATAAAACATATAGGCGTTGTGTGATTTACGATTGTGTTAGCGTCGTAAGTGTTTCTATTCTTTTCTTGTCTTTCGAGGAATGATTGCATCGTCTGCTCTAAGGTGAGAGGTATTTATCTGTCTGTTTTTATTTCCTTTTCTTTTCTTTTTTTTTTTTAGTTTTTCAACAAACTTATTTCTTTAAAAGAATGTTCTATATAATTATCTTAATTTAATCATTAAACTTGTCAGGTAATTTATTATAATCATTTTTAAAAATATTAAAACTCTAAACGCTTGATTAAATCAAGTGTCACTGTGTCCTGGTTTTATATGCTATAAATAAAGAAAAATTATTTTCTATAAAGTAATCTTTTTTGCATGAAATGAACAGTACATATTCAAGCTAAAAGTTCATTAAACAAATACAAATTTGAAGCAATGCAAACACGGACCTCTAAAACATCAGACATGAGATCAGGTTCCATGTATATATCTAAAACAGCTAAATAATCAGCTTCGTGTAGCAATTAACAGATTAATGAGCAAGAATTATAATCAATCTGATGTTGTTTTGTTCTACAAACATTAAAATAAGCTTCTCTAACGAGATGAGTAACTTGCATGTCAACATAATTATTTTACATGTTGATAAAATAAAGTCGCACGTCTACATAATTACGTGCAGGTTAAAATAAATAAGGTTGCATTGTAGGTAGCGCTAGCAGAAACAAGTCACCATACAAGACCAAGTAAATTTAATTTTATAATATACAGCTGTACTAAGTATCAAACTTTAGAACAAAATAACGTCAGCGATGTATTTTGAGGCAAATTCCATCAAGTTACTATGGGGTATCCTGAATGCTTTATTTACTTTACACAGGAATACATATTTCCATTTCTGGAATCTCCAGGCAAATCAGATACCTTATCAGAGGTCAATAAAAGGTTGTTAATAGAGATGCTGTTTACGGATTTTGGAAAATCTGAACTCAAGAGGATTGTTCATAAATGTTCCTAACTGTATTCTGTTACCAAAACAAATATCAATGGGATGTTATTCTCAAAAGATCAAACAGAGAAAGTTATTAAGTTACTAAAAGTAATCTCAGTGTTTATACTCGGTATTTGCATAAAACTAGAAAAACCCTATTGATTTCAGCATCTGTATACCACAATTTACTTTTAAAATCAGGTTTTCTACTAGTATTAATCTTCTTTTCGATTTGAAATCCGTGTGAAAACTTTTGAGATTAGTGATGTCCCACTAAGGTCTCGTTCGTTCATAGATGATAGAAAGGTTACATATCCTCATATCCTTATTTTAATATAATATTTGACATCGGAGTACTCTTTATTAGATTAAGTACTCTTCTATTTTTAAGAAAAGAAAGGATTATTAATAGATACACGTTTAAATAAAATACTGCTACTAAAAACAAAAAGATAAAATAGATTCTGATATGTAGGGAAAACGTTTATTAAAAACCACAGAGTGTTATGAGTTTTACGATGAACTATGTAGCTCACCTAAGCGGAAGACTCGATCAAGAGAACGTTTTTTCTCATCAAACTTCGTTCGTTGTTTATGAATCTACTGTTATCTTCGTTTTGATCGTAAACTTTTCACCACACAATTTCATATTCTTCAGAATCATTCGGTCCAATTTATTTCAACCTTGCACAAATTATTCTTGGGTAAAAGGAATTTAAAGGGTCATTTCCTTTTTCAAGGAGAGATAATTAAGAAAAAACAAGCAATTGAGTGAGATGATTTAAAAAATCTTGTCAAGAACATCAACATGGACACATTTAGAAATATAAAAAACTTTACTTGGTGAAAAAATTCCAAGTAGAACAGAAGTTATGAAATTATCAATGTTGTGAGTACTGCTATTTTATGTAAGAAAATTTCTATACATACGAGTACTAAATGATGGCACATGAAAGGAAGAAAAACCCGTTAAATCTAGGTATTATTTAAAGGATAGTGTCTAATTTTATCTAGAAGTAGGGCAAACTATATATTTTCGGAAAGGTATATGCAAGCCCTAATTTTCTGTTTTCATGTCAGCTAAAAAATATCCAAGATGGCGGCAAAATATCCAATATGGCCGCCAATAGTAAAAATAGTCGATACAGTCTTATTAAAAACATACTTTCAAAATCAGATGAGTTAAGAATAAATAATGAAATTTTATGAATTATTTACAATTTATTACTTTTAAAAGATTTATTAAAATAAGGATCGTAATAAAATATGGTCACTAAAAGTTAAGAGTTCTGTCTTGACATCGCAGAGAAGAAAGATGTCAATATTATGAAAATGGCAAAAAATGGGAAAAAAGAATTTACTACAATTAATTCACAACTTTATTTTTAAATTAACATAGATCTTTAAAATACATGATATCAAATTTCGGTTTCAATCAACCATTGTATATATTATCCATGCTTCCTGGAAAAGTCGAGCGTTTTCTCTCAGACTTCTGCTACTACCGGCCGCAGGCGGGTACCATAATCATGAGATGGAATGATTCTAGCACTTTCCCGAAGTCTAACTGTATATACTCACTGAAAAAAAATAAACCACAAAGTATCATGTTCACAAACAAAATTATAAATATTTTATAGTTATAAGTAAAACAATGAAGAAATATTTTCTTTTATCACATTTGAACTTCGGGTTATTCATTTATTAAACAGACAGTATTTCAAAATTCAGAGGAAATCCAGGCTGCAGAATCAAATTTGTACATTTATATCAGGGATCGTTAACTAGCATATATATAGGTCTCTGTATATGTTATGTAGTAGGAAATAATCACAGTTTTCATAGATTTTTTTCCAATGTCCAAAATTATTTAATCTCACGTTTTACGATACAAAAGTGTGCATGAATTTAAAGGTACTTAGAAACTGTTCAAAAGTTGCGTCGGGTTGACGTCTTTTGAATGAAATCCGGGTGAATTATTTTCCGAGATGATTACAGAACCACAATATTCTGATATGAAATTTTCTCAGCTTTCTAATAGTGTATGTTGCATAAAAATATTTCGATTACTTACCGTAGTAAAATTGACCTCTTTCCTTTGAAACGAAAATACATAAACTTCTGCACATTGCATCAAGATGCAACAATAACAATGTTAATCTTCAAAATGTAAGCTTTCCTATGATAGGTCAATGTCGTTAATTCCTTAAAAATCGCCTCCCGGAAATCCAATCAAAATGACGCTATCAACGTCGCGGAGACAAAATTACAGTGCCATGCATAAAAGGGAAAACCCCGTATCCAATTTTAGCACAACTTCGACCCGGTAAATTTTTAATACAAACTTTTCAGAATGACATAAAACACACATCATACGAAAGTTCAAACAATGTAGAAAAATTCATTATATTTAATTTCTAGATAAATTATGAATAACAATGCAAAAATCACGTTTATAAACACCAAAAAATTGCGTTTAAATGGCACAATTACATAGCTAAGTCGGGTTACCTGAACCCCCTACATCTGGGCCATAAAAAATGAAACATGTGACAATAGAGTAGAAAAAAATACGTTTACAAAACGATCATATTTAAGCTTTAAAGTCCATTCTAGCATTACTTATCAGGAGAAACACAGACTTCTAAAGCATTATGGGGTGGGATCAGATACCATGGACGGGTGAGCAGACCTGTCACACCCGCCGTCCGTCCCTGACACGAAATACAGTTAACTTTAATCAATCATGACCCCAGGAATAAAGTGAACCAGTCAAGACCATCTAGTTTTTACAGTGAAAAAGGTAAGATAGAAAAACCCACTGGAGCAAGGCCATGATCATTTTTGTCCCCAGTTTTCACTGAAAGTGGGGAACCGTATATTAATTTGGGTCTGTCTGTCCGTACGACCGTCTAACTGTCTTTCTGTAACACTTTATTTCCGCATGATATATCGAGATGCCTTAAAGCTTTTGCAGTGTTATTTGACATAACTACTCCCTGTGGCATAAAAAAGATAAGAAGGACCCCAAATGGTTTTGTGGTCAACTGGTCAAGGTCATAAATTCTGTCTGATGAAACGCTTTCGTTTCCGCGCGATATCTCGAGAAGCCTTTGTGCTTTTGCAATGAAATTTTACAAAACATTGAATTTCCTATTGACTAAGTAAGACTCCTATTAATTTTATGATCAAAAGATCAAATGTCAGGGTAATAAATTCATTCTGTTTTTAGGTCGCCTGAGTAAACTCAGGTTACCTTTTGCTATCCGTTTTCGTCCGTCGTCGTGCGTTGCATGTGCGTCGTGCGTTAACATTTGAACATGTTCAGCTTCTTTTCTGCAACCACTCAACCGATTTCAACCAATTTTAGCATAAAACATCTATGGGTGAAGGGGAAATTGTGAATTTCATGGTCCCTGCCTCCCCGGGGCCTAAGGGGTGAGTCCAAAACCACTAAAATTAATGCAATCTTTAAAAATCTTCTATACTCTTAGACATCAAGCAGTCAAACTGTTGGTATGAATCTAATGAGCATCGAGTCCTCAACCAAAATTGTGATATTCATGGCCCCAAGGTCAGGGGTTCTAGCTGTTATGTTGGGGCTATTTACATGTAGATTATATAGTGAAAATACATTATTTCTTTGAAAAATTTCTTCTTTGCTCCTAGGTATTTAATAAGCAAACCAAATACATAGTTATGTTGAATAATGCTGCCTTTTTCAAAGTTTTGAATTTAATGACCCCAGGGTCAGGGGTTCTGGTGTTATGGTGGGGCTCTATTGATTATATAGTGAAAATGCAAAAAATTCTTTGAAAATCATCTACTCTGATCCTGGGTATTAAACCAGTGAATTTGTATAAAGTTATAATGAGGAAGGCTGCCACTTCCAAAATTGTGAATTTCAGAGCCCCTGATTTGGGGGTTCTGGGGTTAGTGTGGGTCTCTTGATTATTTAGTGTAAAAACAACAATTCTTTAAAATCTTCTTCTCTGCTCCTGGGTATCAAATAAAGTTACCAATTACATAGTTATGTTGAATAAGGCTGTCTCTTTCAAAATTGTGAATATAATTGCTCCAGGGTCAGGTGTTCTGGTGCTAGGGTGGGGCTCTATTGATTATATAGTAAAAATGCAAAAATTCTTTGAAAATCATCTACTCTGATCTTGGGTATTAAACAGTGAACTTTGTATAAAGTAATAATGAGGAAGGCTGTCACTTCCAAAATCGTGAATTTCAGAGCCCCTGGGTTGGGGGGGGGGGGGGGTTATGGGGTTAGGGTGGGTCTCTATTGATTATTTAGTGTAAAAAAAATAATTATTTAAAATCTTCTTCTCTGCTCCTGGGTATGAGATAAAGTAACCAATTACATGTACATAGTTATGTTGAATAAGGCTGTCTCTTTCAAAATTGTGAATATAATGGCCCCAGGGTCAGATGTTCTGGTGTTAGGGTGGGGCTCTATTGATTATATAGTGAAAATACATTACTTCTCTAAAAATCTCATCCTCTGCTCCTAGGTATTAAACCAGTGAACTATGTAAATTGTTATGATGAAGAAGGCTGTCTCTTAATTGTGAATTTCAGGACCTCTGGGTCAGGCGTTTTGGTGTGAAATTGGGGTCCTAATGAAATTGTGAAAATGCATGAATTCTTTGAAACTCTTTTCCTTTGCTTCTTGATATTATGCCAATGATCTAAGTACATATTAATGATAATCACAGGTGCATTTTCCAAATTGGTTAATTTCATGGCCTCTGGGTCAGGGCTACTTTGGTGGGAGGTGGGGTTACACAGTCTGAAAATAAATTATTGCTTTGAAATCTGCTCTTTGGTATTAATCAACCATTTATGATGAAATAAAATTTATGACAAAATTTCCAGAATTTTTAAATATGTGCCCCCAGGATCAGTGGTTCCTGTGGGGTGGGGTGCACAACTGGTTATAATGCATTTTCTCTTTGTTACTCTGATCTACCTCTGGGTATAAAGTAACCAAAGTAAGCACGCTAAGTGTATAGGTATGATAAGCAACGGCGCCTCTTTCAAAACTGCGAATTTCATGGCCTTTGGTTTAAAACATGAAGCAATTCAATTGTTGGACAGTTGTTAATCATACTCAGGTGACCTTTAAGGCCCCTGGGCCTCTTGTGTAAAAATTTCATTTACGAGTGATACTTCATGACGCTTTTGCATTGACATTTTCTACCATAACTTCGTATGACACCCCCTCCTCCCATTGACTCCACCCTCTAGATCAACACATCTATTTTTATTCTCGTAAGCGGTAGACACAAATTCTCTGAATTGGCTTGTTATTTATATGGAAGCGTTCATCCGTAGTATAAACTCATGTTTATTCAAATTATGGCCAGGTAGGTTTGGTGGGGCTACAATGGGAAATCAAATTTTACACAGGAAATCTGTTAAAATAATCACAGAAATATCAGATCAACGATCAATCATACTTATAGGATAGAATACACGTAAGGCAGTGTATCTTCAAGTTTGCTCCAATCATGGCCTCCGGGGGAAATGGTGGGGCTACAAAAGAAAAAAAAATTCCTTCGAAAATTGTTTTCAAAGGTGTTAAGCATTTAATGGAAAATATCAGATTTAGTATATTTTAGAATCTAAAGGCAGTATATCTTCAAAGTTTGATCAAATCATGACCTCCGGGGAATAGTGGCGCTACAATGGAAGAAGATACAAAAAAAAAAACACAGAAAAAAATCTAACTTTGATTTTATTTATCAAGGAGCACAATTTAATGAAAGAAATTAAGATTTAGTATATGGTAGAATCTAT